>NC_025997.2:38035438-38167938 GCF_000442705.2 Elaeis guineensis
CAAATAGGACTCATGATTCTTCATCCAACTCTAACTAATTCTTGGATCCAATCCTAACTAACTTAAGAATTAATTATAACAAACTAACTAATTAGGTCTTAGTCCAATTATATAATCAATTAGGCTCTAATTCAATTAAAAAAATAGTTAGATTAAACCCCATCAATTCAGAGATTGATTCTTCTCATCTTATTGGATATTAGGGAAACTTTTGATCAATAGGGCTTGATCCAATCAAGCCTATTATCCAATAAGATTTCATCCAATCAAACTTAAATCAAATCAAACTAAACTCTATCAATTAAATTTGATTTGCATCCCTTAGATCAATTGGAACAAGTCTTGTAATCCATTAGGATTACATCCAATCAATCCAAAGAAAACCTAATTGAGTCCAATTCAATTAGATCTGATCCAATCTCCATTGTTCAATCAAATTGATCTAATTAATAATTAAATTATCAATTAATTATTTTTTTAATTATCAACTATTAGTAAATAATTTATTACAATCTTTGCATAAGATTAATCATCAAATCACATTGATAATTAAATCTTTCAACGATTCATAATCATCGATCAACCATAGGATTTGATCCAATCAAACTTAAATCAAATCAAACTGAACTTTATCAATTAAATTTAATTTGCATCCATAATATCCATTGGAATAAGTCCTGTAATCCATTAGGATTACATCCAATCAATCCAAAGAAAATCTAATTGAATCCAATTCAATTAGATCTAATCCAATCTCTATTGCTCAATCAAATTGAGTTAATTAATAATCAAATTATTAATTAATTATTATTCTAATTTATCAACTATTAGTAAATAATTTATTACCATCTTTGTATAGGATTAATCATCAATCACATTGATAATTAAATCTTTCAACGATTCATAATCATCGATCAACCATAGGATTTGATCCAATCAAACTTAAATCAAATCAAACTGAACTTTATCAATTAAATTTAATTTGCATCCGTAATATCAATTGGAATAAGTCCTGTAATCCATTAGGATTACATCCAATCAATCCAAAGAAAATCTAATTGAATCCAATTCAATTAGATCTAATCCAATCTCTATTACTCAATCAAATTGAGTTAATTAATAATCAAATTATTAATTAATTATTCTTCTAATAATTTATTACCATCTTTGTATAGGATTAATCATCAATCACATTGATAATTAAATCTTTCAATGATTCATAATCATCGATCAGCTATTTGATCAGACAAGTACTTCCATGTGTGTGACCCTATAGATTCAAACCTAAGTCGACAGTATAAAAATAATTCTTGTACCAATTGATGTAATCATCTAGCAATAGGACCTGATGTCCAGATAGGCCAAATGTATGCTCGGCAACACTCTAGAACCTATATGAATATAATTATGGTATAATTCATTCTTTTGACTCTCGACGCTCAAGAATGACTAAGGGTTAAACTGTCAACCCTAGACGAGTGGTCCACATTGTGTCTCAACCTCAAAAATTCTGTGACTCCTTACTAGGACTACTTTGATCAAAATTTTGCTGAATTAAAATATAGTGATGCATCATCTCCAATATTACTTGAAGCGATCAATTCTATCTTGACTCATACTGAGACTTCATAAGTACCTATATTCAAAAATCTTCCATCACCGAATTAAAAATTCGGATAGTCTGGTATCAAAACACAGTGAGTTACTTGTAAATCACCGAGGCAGCCTCAGGTCAGAGGGACACTTATATCCATATCCCATCAGAGCAACCTTGACAGTAGAGTGCTCTGAAGTTGGTCATGCTCAGTAAAATGTACTCCTATATTTCATCTATATGCCATACCCATGTCACCATATGCTTTGGTTAAGAGGACAACCAACTAATATGGCACACAATGATCTACACTCGATATAATTATCATTCTTGCAACAATTGTATCATTTGGTCATGAGCAAGATTTAAGAACCATACGATAAATCTTTCTTTATCAATTTAAAAATAGTTCTAAGGACTTTATCATAAGATATGAGTTTTATTTAGGAAGATGTATTCCTTATGATAAAGCTGTCAGATAATATTTATCATTTTATAATTTATATACCTGTATGGAGCACAATCATCTACAACCTAGATGGTTGGTTTTAGGATATATTTTTCAATAATGCCGGCTCGAGGATGCAGCCATGGAGATGAGGGCACGGGGATGGGATCGCTGGAAGGCAATATGGGTCGACACCATGGGGTCGGACGGACGGGGCAGGGGCCATAGGATCGGAGCCATGGGCTAGGATCAGTGGGGCAGGGCCCATACGGTCGGGCTAGTGGGGCTAGGTGGCGAGGTCGGGCCAGTGGGGCTAGGTGGCGAGGTCGGGCCAGTAGGGTCGGGGTGATCGTGGCATGGCCGAAGCATAGGCTCGGGGTTAAGGGATGCCGAAGCACAGGGAGGGGGGAACCACTGGGAAGAAGGCACCAAGGATGGGGGAACTGCTAGGAAGGAGAGGCCAGCGAGAGCGGGGGAGCCCGAAAGGAGGAGGCACTGGCGAGGAGGGAATCGTGGGGAGGGGAAGGGATGAGCGCGAAAGTTTTTTTTTCCTCCTGTGGGTTAGGAGATATTTTTGATGGACTATTAGCAAAGTAAAGGTAGCCATCGCTATTACCATCGATATATCTTTAGAGTATTAGCGATAGTAACCCTCCATCTCTAAAACTAATCTCCATCACTAATACTATTAAATATTTTTTTATAAATTTTTAAATAATTTTTAAAAATTATTAGCGATGGCAACTCATTTCATCGCTAATAGCAATCGATAATTAATTAATTTAATTATAATTATAATTTAAAAAAATTAAAATTTTGAAGTTATTAATGATGGCTTTTGCCGTCGCTAATTATCATAATTTTATTGCTAATAGTATTAGCGACGGCTAATTTTTTAGATCATTTTTGTCGTGGTTAAAGACTATTATTAGCAACGGCTTATTTTTTGTTGCTAATACTTCAAATTCTTATAGTGCATTAAGATCCATCCCACCGGCTTGCTACTCATCATTACCGCTGCCTTACCACCACCATCGTCGATCTCATCCCCTCCTTGTCCCCTCTGTCCTTCCCCTAGTGAAACCCCCATTCGGTTTGGGAAGAAAGAAAGAATGAATGAAAGAAAATAAAGAGAGAGAAAGAGAATGAGAATGAGAGAAGAAAAAGAAAAGAAGATAAAAAGATAAAAAAAATTAAAAAAAAAAGAGATCAAAGGGAAAGTCTATCTTTTTAAAATCACCCCATTGATCTGACCCTAATCTAATTGGAGCCAGATCAATCCGAGATGGTTTGATTCATCTTGTGATTCAATCCAAATCATGATCTAGACCAAGCATCTCTCTCCTTTTCATATCTAATCGAGGGCTTTGATCTTGATCAGAAGAAGCACAGATCTGATATTGCTCCTTGAATTGATTTTGATGATTACAAATATTTGAGGGGGTTACTAATGATTTTGGCTTGAAAAAAGATTTATTGTATTTCAGGGCAAAATCATAATTTTACAAATTCTGATTCGGAAGCCTCAAGAGCAAGAGCAGAAGATTTAATCTATTGGAGGCAATTTCAATATTTTTGGATATGTATTTTGAAAGAAAATCATGTTTATAAATTTGAGTCGACCCATGAGTCGACTCATGGCAAAAGGGGCTGAACGGCACGTTATTTTTAGCTGGCACACCAATTGAGTCGACCCCATGAGTCGATCCCTGAGTATGAGTCGACCTATGAGTCGACCTCTGTTGCTGTGCAAGAAAGATACAAAACTATCATTTTTGTTCTGCGCCATATAGCGACCCCATGAGTCGACTCTGTGCATGAGTCGACCCTATGAGTCGACCTATGAGTCGAATCCTGCGATGGAAAAACTCCGTAATGACTAGTTTTTAGCTCGTTTTGACTGCATTTAATGTCCATTTAATGTGCTCCAACGGCTCTATTTCAGCCAGATTACTCTCCACCATTATTTGAAGTTATAAAAGGCACTTAAAGGAGGAATCAAAGATTTTGAAAAGATTCTTCAAGCATTCATTTCAACCCTAAGCAAGAGCCCTCTTAAAAGTTCAAAAAGCTTTTATTTCAAGTTCACCAACCCCTCAAGAGCTCATTCAAGTCTTCAACCACCTTGAGAAAAATCAGAAGAACTTCTTCTTATTGTGTAAAGTATATTTAAAGCTTTATTTGCTCATTAAAGGAGCTACATCTGTATTTTTGTGATTAACTGCTATACTCTATTTTAGTTGATATTTTATTTTGGAAGGGTTCAAAATATGAAAAGGTTGATCCGAACCTTGAATCGGATTGTATTGGGTTGGCTTGTATCCAAAAAATAAGTGTTCTAGCTTGAATAGCTAGAGTCGAGGTTCCGACGTTGTATTCAGTTGAATACGGTTTAGTGGATTTGAATTCTAAGTAGGAGCTTGGAGAGTGGACGTAGGTGCAAGGTTGGCACCGAACCACTATAAATCTTTTTGTTTGTGTTGTGCTTACTTGCTCTCTTTTAAATTTTCTTATCTTCTTGCATTCTTGCATCCAACTTCTACACCTTGCATAAATTTTACTCTCCACATTTATCGCTCATTGTTAAATAATCCTTATAGTTGTAAGTTAATTTTTAAATTTTTAAAAACCAATTCACCCCCTCTTGGGTTGCATAGCTGGGCAACAAGTGGTATCAGAGCTCGGTGCTCTAGCCCTACTTTGATTTAACATCAAAGAGCTAAAGATCTATGGCAACTCAAGTTGGTGCTTCACTAGCCGAGGGCAGTCCACAAACCGACCTTCACTTTTCAATGGGTCAAACTATACCTATTGAAAGCTCGGATGAAAATTTTATTCAAGCACTTGACTATGATATGTGGAGTATCATAGTAAATGGACCACACACACCCACTAAAATAATTGATGGTGTGGAATCAACCAAATCGAAAAAGAATGGGATGAGGTTGATAAGAAAATGGCTCAACTAAATGCTAAAGCCATGAATATTTTATATTGTGCTCTAGATGCTAATGAATTTAATCGTATTTCAACATGCATGTCAGCTAAAAAATATGGGATAGATTAGAAGTAACTCATGAAGGAACTAATCAAGTGAAGGAATCAAAAATCAACATGCTTGTGCATAAATATGAACTTTTTAAAATGAGCATGATGAATCAATAACTGAGATGTTTACTCATTTTACTGATATTATTAATGGTCTAAAAAGTCTTGGTAAGTCTTATTCTAACAGTGATCTCGTAAAAAGATTCTTAGATCTTTACAAGACTTGGGAGGCCAAAGTGACCGCAATCCAAGAAGCCAAAGATCTGAATATCTACCCTTGGAGGAGCTTCTAGGATCACTGATGACTCGAGCTAAGCATGAAACAACATCAAGAAAAAAGATGTCAAAAAGAAGAGGATAATCATCCTCAAATCCACTGCTCAACCTGATGAAGAATCCGATGATACAGAAAATGAAGAGCAGGATGAAGAAATGGCCCTCATTACTAGAAGGTTTAAGAAGTTTTGAAGAAAAGAAGACAAGAATGAGGAAGAGGCCACCTACAAAAGAAAATAGCAAAAGAAGGATAAGGAGCAACCCCTTATTTGTTATGAATGCAAGAAACGGATACTTTAAGTCTGAATGCCCACAACTGAAGAAGGATCCAAGAAGTACAAGAAGAAGGCCATGATGGCTACATGGAGCGAAAGTGATGAGTCAAGCTTCGAAGAAGAAGACTCAAATGAACAAGCCAACTTGTGCCTTATGGCACATGAAAATGAGGTAAATACTGAAACTCCTATTGACTTTACCTTTGAAGAACTTCATGAAGCATTTTTATAATCTAATTGATGAACTAAAGAAGCTAGGGTAAAGAATAAAAGAATTAAAATCAAAGAATCAATCTTTACTTAAAGAAAATGAGAGTATTTCAAATGAAAATCAATCCTGTCTCAAGAAATCTGAACTTAAAAATTAAGATAGCCAAGTTAAAATCAATGGTTGAAAATTCACTTTAAGCTCAAATAAACTTCACATGATACTTGAATAATCAAAAGACCATTTATGATAAAGCTGGTCTTGGATATAACCCTTTAAAGAACAAAAATTTTTGAAAAAATATTTTATAAACTCACATATACCAACAAGTTTTCAAATATAACTTGCTTTAAATGTGGTAGAGTAGGACACAAATCCTTATTCATATTTTTCTAACAAATCTAAAAATTTCTATGTAAAGAAAATATGGATCCAAAAGGAACCATTATGACTAACCAAAAAGGATCCAAGAAAACTTGGGTATCTAAAAGTCAAACTCGACTCTTGTGTGTAGGTGTGTCTTGCATCCCAAGGATAAATCGAAAATGGTATCTTGATAGCGGTGTTCAAGACACATGACTGGTGATGAATCCCAATTCATCACACTTGATGCTAAAAATGGAGGGATGGTCACGTTTGAAGATAATGGCAAAGGAAAGATCATCGGTATAGGTAACATTGGTATCACTCCCTCTAAGTATATTAAAATATTTATTAGTAGATGGTTTAAAACATAATTTATTAAGCATCAATCAATTTTGTAATAAAGGATACAAAGTCATTTTTGAATTTCAGTTTGCATTATAACTAGTCCTATTAATGAAGGCATTAAATTTGTTGGGCATAGACATGGTAATATTTATATAGTAGATTGAATGATCTTTCCAAAATAAACATGCAATGTCTAGTAGCCTTGAATGCAAGATTAATGAGACTAGTTGGCTTTGACATCGTAGGCTTGCACATATTAGCATGCATTCACTCTCAAAACTTATTAAAAAGGAATTGGTTATCGGCTATCCAAATTGAATTTTGAAAAGGATAGAATTTATGATACATGCCAAATGGATAAACAAACATGAGTCTCATTCAAATCTAAAAATATTGTTTCAACTTTTAGGCCATTAGAACTATTACCATGAATTTATTTGGACCACTAGAACTACTAGTCTAGGTGAAAATAATATGATTTTATGATTATTAATAATTTCTCTTATTTTACATGGTCTTCTTCTTAGCAATAAGGATGAAATTTTTCATGTTTTCTCAAAATTTTATCGAAAAGTCACAAATGAAAAAGATTTTTCAATTCAAAATATTTGAAGTGATCATGGAACCGAATTTGAAAATCAAAATTTTAAAAAATTTTATGATGAAAAAAGGTATTGACCATAAACTTTTCAGCACTAGGACATCCCACAAAATGGGGTAGTAGAAAGAAAAAATAGAACTCTTAAAAAATGACCCATACCATGCTATGTGAAAGCAAACCTTCCAAGATATTTTTAGACGGAAGCAATTAACATGGTATGTTACATATTAAACCATGCTTTAATTAGACCAATTTTTAAAGAAAATTTCTTATGAGCTTTGGAAAGAAAGAAAACCAAACATTGCATATTTTCATATTTTTGATTGTCGATGTTTGGTTTGAACAATGATAAAGAAAAGACTAAAAAAATTTGATGCTAAATCCGATGAAGTGATTTTTCTTGGTTACTCCTCTTCTAGCAAAGCTTTTAGAGTTTTCAAAAAAGAACTTTAATAGTAGAGGATCAATACATGTTGTTTTTGATGAAACTAACGATCTTCCTTCAAGGAAGAATGAAAATATTGATGATGCAGATCCTCTTATAGAAGGGATGAAGGAGATCACTCTAAAAAGACTCAACCATTCAAGATGATGAAGAACATGAAGACAAACAGGATGAGAAAGGTGAAGAACAAACAAGAACAACCTCTAGGTATAAATGATCTACCCAAAGAATGGATGTATGATCACAATCACCCCAAGAAACTAAATCATTGGTGATCCTACATATGCTGTAAGAACTCGCTCTTCATTTAGAGATGCATTCAATCATTTTGCTTTTGTCTCTCATCTTGAACCTAAAATCATAGATGAAGCTGAAAAAGATTATAATTGGATAAATATATGCAAAGAAGAACTTAATCAATTTGAAAGAAATAATGTATGGACTTTAGTTTCAAAACCTAAAAATTATTCAATAATTGGCACAAAATGGGTATATAGGAATAAATTAGATGAACATAGAAATGTGATAAGAAATAAAGTGAGATTAGTTGCAAAAGATTATAATCAGAAGAAGGAATTGATTTTGATGAGACCTTTGCATCTATTGCTAGATTAGAAGCAATTAGACTTCTACTTGCATATGCTTGCTTTATGAATTTTAAGTTATTCCAAATGGATGTCAAAAGTACTTTTTTAATGGATATATTGCTGAAGAAGTTTATGTAGACAAACTCCAGATTTTGACAATCATGTTTTCCTAATCATATTTTGAAATTAAACAAAGCATTATATGGTTTGAAACAAGCACCTAGGACTTGGTATGAAAGCTAAGCAAATTTCTGCTTAATAATAATTTTTTCAAGAGAAAATGTAGACACAACCCTTTTCATTAAAAGAAATCAAAATGATATATTAGTTATACAATATATGTTGATGACATTATTTTTGGATCTACTAATGAAACTCTTTGTCAAGATTTTGCTAAGCTCATGCAGGAAAAGTTCAAGATGAGCATGATGGAAGAACTTACATTCTTCCTCGGACTCCAAATCAAACAAACAAAGAAAGGAATCTCTATCATCCAAAGCAAGTACACAAGAGAACTACTCAAAAGATTTGGAATGGAGAACTCCAAAACAATTGGTACACCCATGAGCCCATCATGTAAGCTTGACAAGGATGAAGGAGGTAAAAATATAGACTTAAAATTTTATAGAGGCATGATTGGTTCTCTATTGTATTTAACTGCTAGTAGATCGGATATTATATTTAGTATTTATCTTTGTGCTCACTTTCAATCAAATCCGAAAGAATCTCACTTGAATGCAGTTAAAAGAATCCTTAGATACTTAAATGGTACACAAACTCTAGGACTATGGTACTCTAAGGACTCATTAATTGACTTAATAGGATATTCAGATGCCGATTTTGCTGGATGTAGATTAGATAGAAAAATAACTAGTGAAACTTGCCAATTTTTTGGAGTTAACTTAATCTCTTGGTTTAGCAAGAAGCAAAACTCGATAGCACTATTCTACGGCGAGGTCGAATACATTACAGTCGAAAGTTGTTGTGCTCAAATCTTGTGGATTAAGCAATAACTTGAAGACTTTGACATCAAACTCAATGAAACTCCCATAAGATGTGATAACACTAGTACTATAAATCTAACTAAAAATTCAATTCAGCATTCTAAATCAAAACATATTGAAATTAGGCATCATTTCATAAGAGAACATGTCCAAAATAAAGATATAATTCTTGATTATGTTTGTACTGAAAAATAATTGGCTGACATCTTTACCAAGGTCTTAAGTGAAGATAGATTTTATGAAATTAGGAGAGAATAGGAATCCTTGATCCATCAGCTTAAGTATCTCTCTGATTTCAAACTCTCAATGGTCAAGAATTCATTGAACCAAATCTATTGAGCTCAATTCTCATTTTTTTTAAGAGCTCAAAAGCTCAAACTATCATTCACATGATCAATATTTGGGTAAACATCCTTCTCTCAGAGTTTCAAAATTTTTTTGAAATTATCCCATCATTCTTTTGAATTTTTATGTGCATGAGTCGACCCCCAGGATCGACCCTAGGGTAAACTTATAATTTTGTCAAAACCCTTCGGGCGCTCTCTTTTATTGAGAATTTTTTTTGAGCCGACTCAGCCCTTCGTCTTCTTCCTCCACCGAACCAAAAGCTCTCCATCTCTTCTCCCTCAAACCAAAGATTTCTCTCAAATATCTTCTCCCATCAATTTTCACTCTTCAAATCGCCCATTTAGAACAAGTTTCTCTCCTCTTCCTTCTTTATTTGGGGCGGTTCGAGCATTCCCTAGACTCTACCCGTCTTCTCCAAATCGGCACATCACCTCTCCAAAATCTTTGCCTTTCCACTAGAATCTTTCCTCTCTCCCTCACATTTTAGTCTTCTAAGCTCCTTTCAAGTCTCTTTGACCTAATGGCTCCCAAAACAAGCTACCGCAGAGGAGAAAATCTATTTGTGGGTTGGAAGAGAGTGTGCGCAGAAAGAGATTAGCAGCCGAGCCCTCTCTTGCTCCAATCCCTGCTTCAGATCTTGCTTCAGCTTCCACTCAGTCCCCAATCAGCCTAAGCAAGGTACCTCTCTCTGACCGAAAAGTAGAACCAAGAAAAATATTGATTTTAAATTTTTTAAAAAAGAAGGATTCCAATTGGATCGAAGATTAGTATCAAGGATAAAAATTTTACTGCTCTTTAAAAGAAATACTTATGTCGATCTAGTCAGAGAATTTACTGCTCTTATTCTTCACACGAAAATTTTCTTTACTTGAATTTTCTCATATCCAAAAGCTTTTTCCACATCCACATCTAATTTTTTTGAAGTAAAAATTAGTTGATTTAAATTGAGTTCAAATAAGTTTGAATTTGAATGAAACCTAGAATCAAATTGAGTTGGACCTTTTCTTTATGCCATCACTTTCTCCATTCATAAAGTATTTTTGCATGAGATTTTTTATACTATTTTGATGTTGGTCATTCTCTCTGAGTTCATAAGATGAAGATAAAGTTTGGTTCAAAATTTAATTCAAATTTGATTTGAATTGATGATAAGGATCAACCAATGTTTGAAATTAAATCAAAACTACCTTTTTCCTTATCCTTATCTTCTATGGGATGCCACCCTTAAGAAGGGATTAGTTTTGTGTGAGATTAGAAATAATTTTTTGTGTGAGAAATCTGAGAGTTGGGGTGTGAAAGTTGAGAGTGGGTTGGGCTTCCGTGCATGAGAAACAGAGGAAGTATTCTTCCTCTCGAGCGTGAGGTGTAGGATCTAGGATTTCAACTCTAAATTTTGTGAGAAGAAAATACAAGAGTGAGTCTTGTTCAATCTCCCACACCATCACTTTCTTGTAAAAATTTATTTCTAATCCAGAGAAGTCTGAGAGATCCAAAGAAAGGAGCTTGGATCAGCCATCTAGAGCCTTCGATGTGAGCTAACACTCTCATGAAGGAAGATCTGATCAGGACTTTAAGTGGACGATCTGTATAGATCAGATGACCTATGCAGCTGCTCAGTATCAGTGAGAGCTTCATACTATATCTATCAATAGTGAAGATCATCAATCTATGAAAAGATGATGAGTTTCTGAACTCAATCGATGTGATCTAAAAGGTTAGATCAGATTCAAGGTATCGATATGATCGATGCAGTTTTCTATTTATATCAAGTTTTATATGTAAATTTTTTATATCATAGCTCTTAATTAGTAGTTTAGATCTGATCCACGATATGTTTAGAAGATTAAGTATTTAATATTTTATTTTTTCACTGTAAATTTTAAAAATACATGCTTTGAACTATCCATTTTTTTTTCAATTAGTATCAGAGCGCGGTTTCTTATGACATAATTTTTTTTGCATATAACCTGATATTAAATGTATTTAGATCTATAATTTTATTTAGATTAGATCTGATATATGATATTTAGATTTAAAATTAATTATAGATCTGATCGCACAAACTGATATAAGATTATCTTGCTGTAAAGGTTTATCCCTTACAGTGCAAAAGTTGTCCTACTTTGTGCTGGATCTTCATAAAATTTGATTTTAATTATTTATATTAGATCTAAATAATTAATTTAAATTTTGAGTAGTATAGTAATCTGATTGGATAGTTCCTCATAGCCATCCGATCATAGGAGAAATCAAGATTTCATAACTCTATTTATCCTTCGATGGGATCTCCTATGACGTGTAGGGGTGCTGCACGATCTTTTTCATGATGATGAACAATGAAAAAAATTTTAAAACTTATTTTAGATCTAAAATAATATATATTAAATTTAAAATTAATATTTTGATCATTAGATAATTGATTATAAAAATATTTTATAAAATTAAAAACTATTTTCAAACATCGAATCTGAATCCATATCAGTCCAAAACTTAATTGAGAATTAAGTGATCTAGATTTGATAATCAAAGATCTAAGGCATTAATTTCATAATTCATGGGTAATGGGTTAGCTCGAGTCAAGTCCATTTAAAAAGTTAAACCTAGGATTAGACATCATTGATAATGAACTATGTTAGTAATTGATCAAATCTAATTAAAAGTTAATTTTGATTGGATCAATTTCTTCTCTTGATCAATTTTAATAGTTGTAATTTGTCAAGTCCATATCTTTGATTAGACTAATATGAACTTTAATCGTAGCTCCATGATCGAATCCAAATCTATAAGTTGATCAAATTGAAAATAACTAACCAATTGGTGTCTAAGATAAGTATGGTAACTTTGATCGGTGATCATTAATTGGGAGCTATTCGCATAGATTGAATCTATATCGAGTTAATAGCATATCCCTCCCATCGATCTCATTTACCTGACCAACATAGTGAATCATATTTTGATTAGATCACTTAATGATTGGGGTTGACCCATGCTAACTAAGAAATCAGTGTGACTGATTTAGGTGTTCCTAGTTCAACTTGTCTTGAGTCCTCTTCATGACTTGGTAAAGTCAGTGGGAAGATTTATGACTAGTTGGTTGACCAGCTTATGCCTAATCTTCTTTAATCTGACTTGGTGAAGTCAATGGGAGGATTAAGATTAACTGATCAAGTCTTTTTTTCATCTCTCAATTCAACTAATTAAATCTTCTAAAATTATTAGTGTCCCTAAAATGAAATAGTTATGATAAAAACTAGATCATAGCCTTCCATTAAGTTAGGTGATAATAAGTCTAACAATTTAGATGATCATTGGAGATGCCACACGCCTAGTGCTCATCTGGCTGTCGGAATTATCACTCATACTATGTTGATTTGGTTATGTCTTTCTAATGATTGTCAGGTTGGCTGAGCCACACTCAGACTAGTCACTCATTTATTAGATGCACTAAATTTGGCATATTAATGGTTGGACTTAACCAGAACTTTCAGTGGAGGCGCCACACACCTGGTGAAGAGATGTCTGAGGCAAAATTGAATGTTAGAAATTGTTTGGGTGAAATAATTGGTTAAGAACCTATCTATGGGTGCACAAGGGTTGGTCGAGCCACACTCAGGCCATGTGCAATCCATGTGGATTCTAGTACCCATTAAGGAATTAGTGTAATTTTTTGAATTAAAGGTAGAGACTATCAATTTGAATAAAATAATGAGAGAATCTTTAGACTAAAATCCATATCTTTAGGCTTAATCAATTCATATACTAATTACATTTAATTTTTTTTTTATAGTTATGGCCACCACCTTGTCGCTCCGATCACTATTAGATAGTGATAAATTGATGGGATCAAATTTTAATAGCTAGTATCGAAAGCTTAAAATAGTTTTGGAGCATAAATGGATCTTATATGTGTTGATAGATCCGGCACCCAAGGAGCCAGCTCTGAACGTGCGTAGTAGGTCAGAGACACTTATTAGAAGTAGCTCAATGATCGAACTATGGTTGTTGTATTATGCTGGCAGCAATGAAAGATGAGTTCAACCGTCTTTTGAGAATGCTCAATTACAGGACATGTTGCAAATGTTGAACGAATCTTTTGACACACCCGATGACATTGAAAAGCATAAAACTAGTTGTGCCATCTTCAATGCTTGAATGAGAGAAGAAGCATCAGTCACCGATCATGTATTGTACATGATCGAGATGATTGAGTGCTTAAGTAAGCTCAACTGTCCTCTGCATGAGAAGTTGGAGAAAGATGCTATTCTGAATTCTCTGCCCAAGTCCTACCTCCTTTTTCTTACTCATTTTCGAATGACAAAGCCTACGGTCAACTACCATGATTTGCTGAGATTGCTACAAAACTTTGAGAAGGATCACCAACTCCATAAAGAGTCGGTGAATATTGTGGGAGGGTCTTCTTCTGGACGTCGATCCTTTAAGAAAGGGAAGAAGAACAGGAAGAACAAAAAAAGGATATAAAGTGCTGGGGCACCCAAGCTCAATCAGACCAAGAAACCTAAGTCTGATCAGAGTCAGGCAGAATGTTTCTACTGCAAGAAGCAAGAGCACTGAAAGAGGAATTGTCCTCAGTACATTGCCTCCTTGGAACCGAACAGATCGAGAAAGAAATAAGTTATTGCTAGACAAGATAATTATATAATAACATATTTTAATTTCTCAATTTATGATTCTACTATCTGGATATTAAATACTAGAAGTTCTTTTAATATTTATAATTCATTGCAGGGTCTGCTAGTCAGTAAGAGATTTGAAGAAGATGAAAGATTCCTTAATGTTGAAGATGGAAAATCAGTTTCAGTTCTAGCATTAGGAACTATTAAGCTTATATTCAAGTCCAATAGAATTATTCTTAGTGAATGTTACTTTTGTCTTTTCTTTTTGTTGGTGCAAAAATCCGCCTGCACCGGAGAAGCTGGAGTCGAGGGAGTCGCGGTCACCGTCGGGACCTGCAAAAGAAGTCTAAACCAGAGGTGGGGTTGCTCCGGCAAGACCCTCCGACGCTCAAGTCAGTTCTCTGCCTCAACAAGAATGGAGTGCTCGAACAAAAATTTTAGCAGAGTTTTGAGATAGAATTTTGAGCTTAGAGAATAACGTATCTGGGGTCCCCTTTTATAGACGGGGGGAGCAAAGGATTGATAACGACAGTTAATGATCGCCTCATCGTGGGCCGTACGGGGCCAGGAGAAATTTATCATGAAGAGTAATGGGGTGGAGTCGTAGCTGTCATCATGGCTCGCCACGTGGAATCAGTTGCGGGGAGTGGAGCGGCGTCCGTTGTCGCAACTCGCCAGGGAGTGGTGGAACTGCACAGGATCCGTTGCAGGAAGTGGAGCAGAATTGTGGCCGTTACTGCGGCCTGCCAGGGAGTGATGGAGCCACATAGGATCCACCGCAGGGAGTGGAGCAGAGTCGTGGTTGTTACTGCGGCCTGCCAGGGAGTGATGGAGCCACATAGGATCCACCGTAGGGAGTGGAGCAGAGTCGTGGCTGTTACTGCGGCCTACCAGGGGGTCCAGACTTGTCGGTCGAAGTTCGGTTGGAGTCTGATTTCCGCAGAAGTCCGGATGAAGATCATTTGTCGAGGAATCTCGATCGAGACCTTCAGCAGGAGTTCAGGGCGGAAGTCCGACTCCCGTGGGAGCCCGGACAAATCCTACCTGTAGCTGGAGTCGGAGGCGAAGTCCGGCTCCCGTGAGAGCTCAGATGAAGTCTTCCTGCAGTCGAAGTCGGGGACGAAGTCTGGCCCCCGTAGGAGTCCGGATGAAGTTTACCTGCAGTTGAAGTTAGAGATGGAGTCCGGCTCTCATAGGAGTCCGGACAAAATTTACCTGCAGTTGAAGTTGGAGATGGAGTCCGGCTCCGTAGGAGTCCGGACGAAGTTTATCTGCAGTTGAAGTTAGAGACGGAGTCCGACTCCCGTAGGAGTCCGGACGAAGTTTGCCTGCAGTCGAAATTGGAGACGGAGTCCGGCTCCCGTAGGAGTCCGGACAAAGTTTACCTGTCGCTGAAGTCGGGGATGAGGTCCAGCTCCCGTAGGAGTCCGGACGAAGTTTGCCTGCAGTCGAAATTGGAGACGGAGTCTGGCTCCCGTAGGAGTCCGGACGAAGTTTACCTACCGCTGAAGTCGAGGACGAGGTCCGGCTCCCGTAGGAGTCCGAACGAAGTTTGCCTGCAGTCAAAATTGGGGACGGAGTTCGGCTCCCATAGGAGTCCGGACGAAGTTTACCTGCCGCTGAAGTCGGGGATGAGGTCCGACTCCCGTAGGAGTTCGGACGAAGTTTGCCTGCAGTCAAAATTGGAGTGGAGTCCGGCTCCCGTAGGAGTCCGGACGAAGTTTACCTGCCGCTGAAGTCGGGGATGAGGTCCGGCTCCCGTAGGAGTCCGGACGAAGTTTGCCTGCAGTCAAAATTGGAGATGGAGTCTGGCTCCCGTAGGAGTCCGGACGAAGTTTACCTGCCGCTGAAGTTGGGGACGAGGTCCGGATCCCGTAGGAGTCCGGACGAAGCCTTCCTGTAGTTGGAGTCAGAGACGAAGTCCGGCTCCCGTAGGAGTCCGGACGAAGTCTCCCTGCCACCGCAGGTCGAACGTCGGTAGAATCCCCGAGGGGTCACTCCTGACACGAACTTTGGCTGGGGGGTTTTACACCCAACACCAATCCTCCTACTTTCGAGTTCGAGTTTCGATCGAAGGAAGTACAGAAAATTTTTACAGCCGAAGTCGTTTCCTTGAATTCTGTACATGACTGCCCTCGAAAATCTTGGCATTTAATGTGTGTGTGCTGGAGCCTTTTTCTGATTAAGGCGATCCGAAGAGTCCTTTCAAAACTCCCACCAGGGTATAATCCTAAGCATCACACCATAATGGTCCGCGAATGGTCAGCCCCATGCCGCGGTGAGTGGGATGCGTGGCAGACACTGGTTGACCTAGGGATATCTACCACCATAACTGCGTCAGGCCCCGTTGCTTATTTAAGCCCCCGCCTTTTCTCCAGGGGCTTCACTTCGCCTGAGGGTCGACACCTTTCTTTCGCCTGAGAGTTTAGCCACTCAGCCACTCCATCGGTGCCCTTTTCGACTCCGAGCGCCCTTCGCACCAGTCCTTGCCATCCCCGTCGGCTCCCCGTCATCTTCAGTCCCCCGAGCCTCTCCGAGGGGTTCTCCCGTCGGGGCCCCCACCCCGGAGGCCAACCTCGAGAGGATGCCATGGACCAAGGGGAGTGTGAGGAGGAAAATAGCAGCCTGCGAGTTCTCCGACTGTCAAACTGTTACTGAGGGTTCCCATCATCTTAAAGGGGGCTCGAGGAAGAATTCCTTCAACAACAGGGGTTTAATAACGAGGACAACTGGTGAGGGCATTCCGTCTGAGAATTTTAGAGTATCTGAACGGGGCGACACCGGTCAAGGAGGCAGAGTTGTCGTCACAAGCTGTGGCAGGATTCTTGACGCCGTCGGGGTCGAGGGTCCAGAAGCAGTCAGCACCGATGGTGGGGCAGTAGAACTTGTTGCGGGGATGGTGGAAGTAGCGCATACCGACCTTGTTGGAGTACCTAGGACGGTGGTTGTCGTGGAGCACACGGTGGTGGCGCATACCTCCGGCACCATCACGGCCTCCGGGGTACCTCCGGTTCTTCTTGATGCAGGTCATCGTCGCCGCTGCCGTTGCCTTCACTGCCTCCTGAATTCTATCCCATCCTTTTCCCCCTAGGGTTGGGGTTTCGACGATGGAGCGGAGCGAGGCGGGGGGCGAGAGCCGAGAGGTTTATCACACGCACTGGAAAATACTGCTGAGAAGGACGGAACCGAGAAGAGAAGTCGACAGCTTGAAGTGGTCTTCGGAGTATTTCTTTCGAGTCTTGTAGTAATGTCTTCTTTTGGCCCTCTGGGTCTTGTAACGTACATTTTGTTAATCGAAAAATGAGAAGGAGATTTTGTTACTTCGTTCGCACTTTACGTCAAATTGCTGCCTGCCGAACTTCTTTCCTTTACCATTGTTATTGTTGTATTCCCTTCTCTCTCTTTCTCTTCCTTTTTTTTTTTTTTGACATCGTCCGGAGGTGATTGGTTGTTGCCACGTCGGCTCACTTTTTCAGTTATCCTTCTTCTTCAGCCTTAATGGCTCTATGATGCATGTTTAATAAATAATATGAGAAGAGAATTTTCTGCTACCTCTTTTACTCATGTGTTGAATTGTCGCTTGCCGAGCTTCTTTCAGCCTTTGCATCGTTCGGAGGTACTCGATTGCCATCGCCTTGACCCATCCTTTCGTCCATGACCGCAGATTTATCTGGGGCCGCTCGGGTTTGGCACCCCCCATCAGGACTCGAGCTCGGAGGTCTGAGCTTCTCGTCACCCTGAGGAAGTCGTCTTATCGCGGGCTTGCGTTGAGAGCTTTCTTGAAAGCTGGGATTCTTGATAAGAATCCAATCCTTGCTGAGACGAGATTCTCTACATCTTTGATGCTGTTTGTTTTCCATTCATCACTGATGTAGTCCATCGCTTTCCTTTGTAACTCCTCTCCCCTTTCCCCTTTTTCTTTTTCGAGTGGGATTTTCCCTCTGCTCTTGGTGGGGTCGCGGGAGCCCGGCTCCTGTAGGTGAAGTCGGGGTGAAGTCCGACTCCCGTAGGAGTCCAGACGGAGTCTACCTGCAATTAAAGTCAGGGGCGAAGTCCGGCTCCCATAGAAGTCTGGACGAAGCTTACCAGCGATCAAAGTCAGGGACAAAGTCTGGCTCCCGTAGGAGTCCGGACGGAGTCTTCTTGCGATCAAAGTCGAGGGTGAAGTCTGGCTCCCGTAGAAGTCCGGACAGAGTCTTCTTGCGATCAAAATTGAGGGTGAAGTCCGGCTCCTGTAGAAGTCCGGACGGAGTCTTCTTGCGATCAAAGTCGAGGGTGAAGTCCGGCTCCCGTAGAAGTCCGGACGGGGTCTTATTGCGAAGGGGCCGCTGGGAGGGTCCCCCTTTTTCTCATCTGGTCTTGAATGACCAGACCTTAATTGGTGTCAGGGCGAGGTTCTTCTCCTATTTCTGTCGTAACAAGTTTCAGCTCTGGTTAGGACGAGGTTCTCCTCCTGTCCCTAACGCGGCTGTAGGGGCACATATGGGCACTGCTGGGCCCTTCCCCCCATCCGGTCTAGGTGTAACCGGGCCTTCGACTTTGCTCATGTTAGGACGAGGTTCTCCTCCTGTTCCTAACATGACTGTGGGGGTACATATGGACGTTGCAGGGCCTCTCCCCCCATCCGGTCTAAAGAGAACCGGGCCCTCGACTTTGCTCAAGTTAGGACGAGGTTCTCCTCCTATCCCTAACAGGGCTGTGGGGGCACATATGGGCGTTGCTTGGCCTCTCCCCCCATCCGGTCTAAAGAGAATCGGGCCTTCGACTTTGCTCAAGTTAGGGCGAGGTTCTCCTCCTGTCCCTAACCGGGCTGTGGGGGCGTATATGGGCATTGCAGGGCCTCTCCCCCCATCTGGTCTAAAGAGAATCGGGCCTTCGACTTTGCTCAAGTTTGGGCGAGGTTCTCCTCCTGTCCCTAACAGGACTGTGGGGGCACATATGGGCGTTGCAGGGCCTCTCCCCCCATCCGATCTAAAGAGAACCGGGCCTTCGACTTTGTCGAGATGAAGTTCCCCTCCCGCTTCCGATACGGTTTGTTTTGACTGTCCTATCGATATAAGCTAGTGCCAAGAGAGGAGACATGTAGATATGCAACTTTTATTTAAAATAAAGTTATTGGTAATACATTCGTAAGTTTTTCGAGCTCCATGGTCGTGGGAGGTCTGCTCCTCCGAGCTCCTTGAGGTAATAAGTTTCGGGCCGGACTACTTCTTTGACTTCATACGGACCTTCCCAGTTCGGGGTGAGCTTCCCTCGATCTTGAGGTTGCGAGACAGCGGCTCGTCGAAGCACTAGATCTCCTGCTTTAAAGACTTTATTCTTGACCCGGGAATTGTAATAGCGGGCGACTTTCTGTCTGTAGGCTGCCATCCGAACTTGAGCTACCTCACGCTTTTCTTCCAGTAAGTCGAGGTTGGCTTTAAGACCTTGCGAATTGTGATGTTCGTTGAATGCCACGACTCGCGCCGACGGGAGTTTAAGCTCAATTGGGATAACAGCCTCTATTCTGAAAGCTAAAGCAAAGGAGATCTCCCTCGTGGGCAGTCTTTGGGTAGTTCGATATGCCCACAGCACATGATAAAGTTTGTCTGCCCAAGTTCCCTTCGCCTTTTCGAGCCTTGTCTTGATCCCTTGCAGCAGGGTTCTGTTGGTCACTTCAGCTTCGCCGTTCGCCTGGGGATGGGCTACTGATGTGAAGTTGTGGGAGATGTTTAGATCTTCATAGAATTCGGCGAATCTTGCTCCCATAAATTGCCGCCCGTTATCAGTGATTAGGGTTCTTGGCAGACCGAACCTGCAAATGATTGACTTCCAAACGAAATCTTGAACCTTAGCTTCTGTGATTTTTGCCAGTGGTTCGGCTTCGACCCACTTGGTGAAGTAGTCAATCGCTACCAGGAGGAACTTCCTCTGCCCTGACGCCACGGGAAAAGGTCCAAGGATGTCCATCCCCTATTGCGCAAAAGGCCATAGGGCACTCAAGGGTGTAAGCTCGGTGGCGAGCTGTCTCTGGATGTTGGCATATCTCTGACATCGGTCACACTTTTTGACGTATTCAATCGAGTCATGATGCATCGTCGGCCAGTAATATCCTTGGTGGAGCAACTTATGGGATAAAGATCTAGCCCCTAGATGGCTTCCGCAGATTCTTTCATGCACCTCCCACAAGGCATAGTCAGCTTTCGAAGGCCGGAGACATTTTAAAAGGGGCAAAGAGTATGATCTCTTGTACAACTTGCCCTCATAAAGGATGTATTGGGAGGCTTGATTTCTGAGCTTTTGAGCTTCTTTTGCATCCTGGGGGAGAACCCTGTCTCTGAGATATGTTATCTGTGGGTCGATTCAGCTGGGCTCGTGGTCAATTTCCATCATAGGCTGCGATTCTTCCATACTCAGACACTTTAGAACTTCAAAGAGAACATCCTTGGGCAATTCGGCCGGAGCCAGCATTGCCAGCTTGGAGAGAAGGTCGGCCCTGGTATTTTTCATCCTTGGAATCTGCCTAATGTTGAAGCTACTGAAGGCGGGAACGAGCTCCTTTACCTTTTCAAGATACTTAGCCATGCTGTCCTCCCGTGCTTTGTAGTTTTCGTTGACTTGTCCCACTACTAGTTGGGAGTCACTGTGGACTTGGAGCTGATCTACTCCCAACTCTTTGGCGATCTTCAGTCCTGCGATCAGAGCTTCATATTCTGCTCCATTGTTTGTTGCAGGAAACTCGAAGCACAGAGCGTACTCCACGATGATTCCCTCTGGACTGATCAAGATCAGGCCCGCACCTGCGCCTGACATATTGGAAGATCCGTCCACGTAGAGGGCCCAAAAGCAACCAGAGGGATCTGCTTCTTCTTTGGGGGAGTTCGGTCGGGACTCCAGGCCATCCATTTCACCTTGTTCAGGTTCGGTCTCCTCCAGGATAGTACACTCCACTATGAAATCTGCCAATATCTGGGCCTTCACTGCTGGCCTGGGTCGATAGTTGACGTCGAATTCTGTGAGCTTGATCACCTATTTTGCCATCCTCCCAGAGGCATCCGCTTGGTGTAGGATCGCCTTGATCGGTTGGTCGGTGAGCAGCGTTACGGTGTGCCCTTGAAAGTAGGGTCGGAGCCTCCGGGCTGCAATTAACAGGGCGTAAGTCAGTTTTTCTAATTTAGTATACCTGATCTCGGCGTCTCTCAACGTGCGACTGACGTAGTAGATCGACCGTTGGACTTTTGCTTCTTCCTTGACAAGGACTGTCGCGAGAGCCATGGGAGAGACCGCCAGGTATAAAAATAGTTCCTCTCCAGGCTCTGGCTTCGCCAACAGCAGAGGTGAGCCGAGGTAGCTCCTTAGTTCTTCGAATGCCTGTTGGCACTCAGGGGTCCAACAGAAGTTCTTCGGCCACTTGAGGGTTTGGAAGAAGGGTAAGCACCATTCGGCCGACCTCACGATGAAGCGATTCAGGGCTGCTACCCTCCCTGTAAGGTGCTGAACCTCTTTTATCGACTTCGAGGTGGCCATCTCCTGGATGGCACAAATTTTCTCCGAGTTGGCTTCGATTCCGCATCCCGATACCATAAAGCCCAGAAACTTTCCCGAGGTCACTCCGAAAGTATATTTAGTCGGGTTCAGCTTCATCTTATATTTTCGGAGGGCGTCGAAGGCCTCCTTGAGATCGACGACGTGGTTCATGGAAGATTTGCTTTTCACGAGCATGTCGTCCACGTGGACCTCCATATTGCGGCCGATCTGCTCCTTGAAGATTTTGTTCACCAGCCGTTGATAGGTTGCGCCTGCATTTTTGAGGCCGAAAGGCATGACCCTGTAACAGTAAAGGCCACGGTTAGTAATGAAAGTAGTCTTTTCTTCGTCTTCCGACGCCATCCTGATTTGATTATAGCTGGAGAATGTATCCATAAAGGTGAGGAGCTCATGGCCTGAGGTCGCATCCATCAGTTGATCAATTCTGGGCAGAGGGTAGCTGTCCTTTGGGCAGGCTTTATTCAGCTTTTTAAAGTCTAGCACATCCTCCACTTGCCGTTTTCCTTTTTGACTAGGACAACGTTGGAAATTCAGTCAGGATAATTGACTTCCCTAATGAATCCAGCTTTCAGGAGTTTGTCCACTTCCTCGGCTATCGCTTTCTGCCTCTCTGGTGCATGACCTCGGATTTTCTCTTTCGTCAGTCGATGCTTGGGATCGACGGTCAGGTGGTGCTCCATGACTTCCGTGTCAATCCCCGGCATGTCTGCTGGAACCCAAGCGTAAATGTTCGCATTCTTTCGTAGAAAATCGATGAGATGCGTCCGCACCTCTTCTCCAAGGTTGGAGCCGATCTTCACCACATGCTCCGCATTTTTGTCGTTCAAAGGGATCGAAACCAGATCTTTGATTGGGCCGCCCCTCTCCTCAATGAGGTCGTCGCGGGCATCCAGCCCATCAACTGGACAGGGGTCGGATTGGTCGCTTCTTTGCAAGGCTATGTTGTAGCAGTGTCTGGCCAGGGCTTGGTCTCCCCTGACCTCTCCGATCCCCTGGTTGGTAGGGAATTTCAACTTCAAATGGTAGGTTGACACGATGGCTCGGAGAGCATTGAGGTCAGGTCGGTCGAGGATCGTGTTGTAGGCTGACGGCGCCTTCACCACCAGAAAATTCACCAGAGCCCTGGATTGCCTTGGATATCGACCCGCAGCTATAGTAAAAGTTATCACTCCCTCCACCGGGACAGCATCGTCGGTAAACCCTACTAGAGGGGAGCTAATCGGTCCCAAATGACTGTCAAGGATGGACATTCTTGAGAAGGTGTCGTAGAATAAAATATCGACCGAACTCCCATTGTCGACAAGAATACGACGGACGTCGTAATTAGCTATATTCAAGAAAACTACGACCGTATCGTTATGAGGAAATTGAACTCCCTGAGCATCTTCTTCGATGAAAGTTATGGATTCCTCGATCTTTTGCCGCTTGGGAGGTCCGGCCAATACGCCGGTCGCTCCCCGCCGAGATTCTTTCGAGATGGTGTTGGCGAAATTCGTCGGAGGCCGATTGTCCAACCGCTCCATGCCGGCGGTCGTTGCCGGAGGATGTGGAGCCTGGGAAACTGGAGGCGAGGCCGGAGCCTGAGATCTGGCCATGGAGGCCGTGGGTCGCCGTGTGGATGCTTCGCGAGAAGGCATCGGACGAGGATCTAGTGGGGGAAGGAGGAGGAGATGCCGGAAAAGATGACCGGAGGCGGTCCCATTCAGCGCTCCTTTAAGAATAAGGGTACTGCAAAGACACAGCCCTTCCTCTAGCGCCAATCCTGTTGGTGCAAAAATCTGCCTGCGCCGGAGAAGCTGGAGTCGAGGGAGTCGCAGTCGCCGTCGGGGCCTGCAAAAGAAGTCTAAACTAGAGGTGGGGTTGCTCCGGCAAGACCCTCCGATGCTCAAGTCAGTTCTCTGCCTCAACAAGAATGGAGTGCTCGAACAAAAATTTTAGCAGAGTTTTGAGATAGAATTTTGAGCTTAGAGAATAACGTATCTGGGGTCCCCTTTTATAGACGGGGGGAGCAAAGGATTGATAGCAACAGTTAATGATCACCTCGTCGTGGGCCGTACGGGGTCAGGAGGAATTTATCATGAAGAGTAATGGGGTGGAGTCATAGCTGTCAACATGGCCCGCCATGTGGAATCAGTTGCGGGGAGTGGAGAGGCGTCCGTTGTCGCGACTCGCCAGGAAGTGGTGGAACTGCACAGGATCCGTTGCAGGAAGTGGAGCAGAATCATGGCCGTTACTGCGGCCTGCCAGGGAGTGATGGAGCCGCGTAGGATCCACTGTAGGGAGTGGAGCAGAGTCGTGGTTGTTACTGCGGCCTGTCAGGGAGTGATGGAGCCGCGTAGGATCCGTCGCAGGGAGTGGAGCAGAGTCGTGGCCGTTACTGCGGCCTGCCAGGGGGTCCAGACTTGTCGATCGAAGTTCGGTTGGAGTCTGATTTCTGCAGAAGCCCAGATGGAGATCATTTATCGAGGAATCTCGATCGAGACCTTCAGTAGGAGTTCAGGGCGGAAGTCCGGCTCCCGTGGGAGCCCAGACAAATCCTACATGTAACTGGAGTCGGAGGCGAAGTTCGGCTCCCGTGGGAGCTCAGACGAAGTCTTCCTGCAGTCGAAGTCGGGGATGAAGTCCGGCCCCCGTAGGAGTCCGGACGAAGTTTCCCTGCTGTCGAAATTGGAGACGGAGTCCGACTCCCATAGGAGTCCAGACGAAGTTTACCTGCCGCTGAAGTCGGGGATGAGGTCCGGCTCCCGTAGGAGTCCGGACGAAGTTTGCCTGCAGTCAAAATTGGAGACGGAGTCCAGCTCCCGTAGGAGTCCCGATGAAGTTTACCTGCCGCTGAAGTCGGAGATGAGGTCCGACTTCCGTAGGAGTCCGGACGAAGTTTGCCTGCAGTCGAAATTGGGGACGGAGTCCGGCTCCCATAGGAGTCCGGACAAAGTTTACCTGCCGCTGAAGTCGGGGACGAGGTCCGACTCCCGTAGGAGTCCGAACGAAGTTTGCCTGCAGTCAAAATTAGAGACGGAGTCCGGCTCCCGTAGGAGTCCGGACGAAGTTTGCCTGCAGTCGAAATTGGAGACGAAGTCCGGCTCCCATAGGAGTTCGGACGAAGTTTACCTGCCGCTGAAGTCGGGGATGAGGTCCGGCTCCCGTAGGAGTCCGGACGAAGACTTCCTGTAGTTGGAGTCGGAGACGAAGTCCGGCTCCCGTAGAAGTCCGGGCGAAGTCTCCCTGCCGCCGCAGGTCAAACGCCGGTAGAATCCCCTAGGGGTCACTCCTGACACGAACTTCGGCTGGGGGGGTTTTACACCCAACACTTTTTATTGAACATTATTTCTGTAGGCCTCTTGGCCATGTACGGTTATGAAATTTTAATAAAATAAAATAATTTTAATATCATTATGAATGATGTTAATATAATGAATTGACAGCTGAACAATAGTATTTACATATTATCACAATCTGTTAGTGTAATGTACACATCCAGCAAACACCCTAGAATTAGTGATATCTCCAATATCTACCTTTGGCACTGTAGGTTAGGTCATATTAACAAGAACAGAATAAATAGGTTGACACAAGAGAAAATTTTCGAAGTCTGTGATTGTGAATCACTTCCAACCTGTGAGTCCTATCTTCTTGAATGACTAAGTTATCTTTCACTGGAAAGGGTAAGCGAGCCAGTGAAGTTCTAAGTCTGATACATACTGATGTATGTGGACTAATGAACACCAGTGCCAGCAGTGGATATTATTATTTCATTATATTTACAGACGATCTATCGAGGTATGGGTATCTCTACTTAATAACACATAAGTCAGAATTGTTTGAAATATTTAAATATGTTAGAATTTGATGCCTCAAGATTCAGCCCACATTGAGCCCACAGCAAGATTCGCGGCAAAAAATGAAGTCCAACGAGACCAAGATCACCCTAAACGGAGCTCGGATGGAGGAGATATAAGCTTTTGAAGATGGCACGAGACTCGAGATGATCGAGGACCGTCGGCGGCCGGTGGTGGACCGACGGTGCAGCCACAGGCGACAGTGCGCGGCCCAGGCGGGGCCAACGCACAGGATGCGCGACCCAAACGCGCTGCCCAGGCGGGCGGGCGGCCCAACCGAGCGCACGGCCCAGGCCCAGGCACCTTGCCTGGGCCTGTACCCCGATCCATCGTGGACCGGGCGGTCCACGGCTGGGCTTGTGGACCGCATGGGTATTTCCCACGTATTTCTCACGGTCCACGATACTATTTCATAGACCGAAGTGCGATCGGAGGGCGTGGGTTGATCTAATTCTCGATCCAACGGTCCAAGTCCTTATATGGGTTGATTAAGGAGTCTTAAACCTAATCTAATTGGGTTTAAACCCTTTAAAAGGGCCTGTAAGGCACAAAGGGGAATAGTGGTCTGGTTTTCTGCCGTACGGAGCCGTACGAAATCCATGAAGGAGAGAGAAGGCCATATGTTGTGAGAGAAGGAGTAGGAGGCTCCTGGACAGCAGACGCCGATCACTTCAGGGATTCAGAGGGTCTTCCAAGAGAGAGAGAGCTTTTGGGAGGAAAACTTCTAGAGAAAAAATTGGGTGTACAAAGATTGAGGGTGAGGTCTCCTCTTGTAAATTTTTTTTTTCATAGTGAAGGTTGCATGTCCCGTAGAGGCGAGCCCTTTTGTGGCTGATCCACGTATTTTGATTGTTTTATTTTGTTTCTTCTTTCTTCTTGCTGCATTGCGTGGTACTGAAAAAGTCTTGGGAGGTAGTGTCTTGGCCAAATATTCACCCAACAAGTGGTATCAGAGCAAAACGGTACGAGGATGCAGATTGCATCGATGGTGAGCAAGACTGAAGATGGAGAAGACAGAAACAATCAAGATGGAGATCAATAAGTTTGATGGTAAGAGCAATTTCTCATTATGGTAGGCAAGGGTGAAGGACGTGCTCATCCAATAGGGATTGATCGATGCTCTCTTGTGCAATGAGAAGCCAACCACCATGGAGGTACGGGATTGAAAATGGCTACAAATGCAGGCGGTGAGTACCATCCGCATGTACCTAGCGGATGAGGTGGTGATCCATGTACTGAGTGAGACTTCCCCAATGGTGCTGTGGTCGAAGCTCGAGGAGTTGTACATGGCAAAATCTCTTACCAACACTCTTTTTCTTTGGAGGCAGTTCTACCAACTACAGATGACTGAGGGACAGAGCATGCAGGAGCATCTCAGCCACTTCCAGAAGATCCTCATCGACCTCCGCAGCGTTGATGAGAATGTTGAGGAGAAGATCAAGGCACTGATTTTGCTGGCGTCGCTTTCCCCTTCATACGAGTCCTTGGTGACTGCTCTTCTAGTGGGGAAGAGCACTATCAAGATGAATGAGGTCACCATGGTGATACTCCAGAACGAGGTTCTCAGGAAGGAGAACCCAGCTTCGAGCTCAAGTGGTGGTAGCTCAACTTTGGTGGCTTCTGGAGGAGCAGGAGGCAGTAGACGGAGTGACAGGAGATCGCAACGAGGGCGGTCCAAGTTCAGGAGGGACTTGAGCAAAACCAGATGTTACCGGTGTGAGGAGTTGGGGCATCTAGCCAGAGATTGCCCTCAACTCAAAAATCGGACAGTGGCTGCTGTAGCGACGACCGACAGCGATTCAGATGGAGATATCCTGAAGATATCTGACTAGATATCTACTTCTTTCCAACAGTAGATATTAGATTCTACATGCCCCTATCATGTATGTTGCAGAGAGAAGCATTTTGACTCCCTAGAAAATAATGAGGGTACTGTATATCTGCCGGATGGATCGAGCTGTGCGATCAGAGGCATTGGGATGGTCAGTTGGAGGACACATGACGGTGCAGTGAGGAGATTGGGAGAGATCTGATATATATCTAATTTCAGATAGAATCTTATCTTACTTAGCAGACTAGATTCGAGATGCTACAGGACGGTAGCTGGTGGAGGAATCCTGAGGGTGCTACACGGCGATAAGATTGTGCTGGAGGGGAAGAAGGAGAGCAGAGGATATTATTACCTGGCAGAAAGTTCAGTGCGAGGTGGAGTCTCAGGAGCGAGGTGGAGCTCAAAGCGAGGTGGAGCTCTAGGAAGCAAATCGGGCACGAGACAGGAGACTCGGGAGGACAAGAGGCGACGTTGCAAGATAAGATTCCTATTGCCACAGGATGATGCCCCGAGCATGTCTCAAGTCAAAAGAAGAACAGCATACGATGGAGATGGGATCGAGTAGCCTAGCTCGACTCCCATATTTGCCCATCCATGATCAGCAGGCGATTGCCTCAGGACATGGGGGCGAGGAGATTCAGAAGCTCTCAGAGTTTGGAGGAGACCGAATATCGAATCGAGATAAAGATTGTTAGGATTTGACACCTCAAGATTCAGCACATATTGAGCTCATAGCAAGGTTTGTAGCAAAAAATGAAGTCTAACGAGATCAAGATCACCCTAAACGGAGCTCGAATGGAGGAGATACGAGCTTTTGAAGTTGGCACGAGACCTAAGGTGGCAGAGGACTGCCGACGGAGCGGCGGTGCGCGGCCCAGGTGGGGCCAATGCACGGGACGTGCGACCCAAGCGCGCAGCTCAGGCGGGCGGGCGGCCCAGTTGGGCGCACGGCCCAGCCCATGCGCGGGCGCGGCCCAGGCCCAGGCACCCTGCCTAGGCCTGTACCCTGGTCCACCATGCATCGGGCGGTCCATAATTGGGCTTGTGGACCGCGTGGGTATTTTCCATGCGTTTCTCGCGGTCCATGGCACTATTCCATGGATCGGAGTGCGATTGGAGAGTGTGGGTTGATCTGATTCTCGATCCAACAGTCCAGGTCCTTATATGGGTTGATTAAGGAGTCTTAATCCTAATCTAATTGGGTTTAAGCCCTTTAAAAGGGCCTGTAAGGCACAGAGGGGAACAGTGGTTTGATTTTCTACCGTACGGAGCCGTACGAAATCCATGAAGGAGAGAGAAGGCCGTATGCTGTGAGAGAAGGAGCAGAAGGCTCCTGGACAGCGGACGTCGGTCACTTCAAGGGTTCAGGGGGTCTTCTAAGAGAGAGAGAGCTTTTGAGAAAAAAATTTTTAGAGAGAGAATTGGGTGTACAAGGGTTGAGGGTGAGATCTCCTCTTGTAAATTTTTTTTTTCATAGTGAAGTTTGCATGTCCCGTGGAGGCGAGCCCTTTTATGCCTGATCCACGTATTTTGATTGTTTTGTTTTGTTTCTTCTTTCTTCCTGCTGTATCGCGTGGTACTGAAAAGATCTTGAGAGGTGGTGTCCTGGCCAGATATCCACCCAACAAAATGATTCCATAATAAAGTAGAAAAATAAATTGAAAAAAGTATTAAAATTCTTTGATCTGACTGAGAAGGAGAATACCTCTCCAGTGAGTTTCTGATATACTTAGAAGAGAATGAAATTCTCTCACAGTAGATCTCTCCTGAAACACCACAGAATAATGATGTATCGGAAAGGAGGAATCGAACTCTATTAGATATGGTTCGATCTATGATAGGCTTTGCAAGTCTGCCAATCTTTTTTTGGGGATATGCACTCAAGTCGGCTTATTATATTTTAAATAAAATTTTGAGTAAGTTCGTAAGTAAAATATCACATGAGATGTGGACAGGATGTAAGCCAGCACTCTCTCACCTTAGAATTTGGGGATGTCCAGCTTATATCAAACATTTAAAAACTGATAAGCTTGGACCTAGGTCTAACAAGTGTCTATTTGTAGGGTACCCAAAAGAGACCAAGAGATATTACTTCTACCTTACTGACGAACAAAAGGTGTCCGTCAATAATAGGACAGTCTTTTTAGAAAAAAAATTATTTGGAGAAGAAACTAATGCTTCAAAAATTGAACTTGATGAAGTTCGATCGGTATAAGAACCGATACAATCTAGTAAATCCATAGAGTTGAACTTGATTAGATCAAATTTGAAATCTATTGTAAAAACATCTTTAAGGAGATCCGATAGAGTACTGCATCAACCGGATAAATACTACGATTTCTTAATCCGAGACAGTGATCTGATTGAACTTGATGAGAATAATGAGGATCCGATCACCTATATGGATGCGATGTAGAGGTCTGACTCTGATAAATGGCTGGAAGCCATGAAATTCCAAAATAGAGTCCATGAAAGTCAACAATATGTGGATATTAGTTGACCCACTTGAAGGGATAAAACCCATAGGGTATAAGTGGATCTTCAAAAAGAAGAGGGACGCAAACAGGAAGATGAAAACCTATAAAGCCCGTCTGGTTGAAGAGTTACTGTCAGCATTATAATATTGTCTAAGACGAGATGTTTTCTTCAGTGGCAATGCTCAAATCCATTCGGATCATGCTTGTGATAGCAGCACATCTGGACTATAAAATCTGACAAATAGATGTGAAAATAACCTTTCTAAATGGAGAGCTGGAAGAAGAGCTATATATGATACAACCTGAAGATTTCATATCCACAGATGAGTCTAAGGTATACAAGCTTCAGAGGTCTATTTATAGACTTAAGCAAGCATCTCAAAGTTGGAACATGCATTTTGATAAAGTGATCAGAACGTATGGCTTTATTAAGAATAGAGAAGAATCTTGCATATACAAGTGGGTTTATAACTCTGTAATAGTATTTTTTATTTTGTATATGGATGACATTCTCTTAATCGAAAATGACATCCCTGCATTATAAGGAATAAAGGTATGGTTGTCATCACAGTTCTCCATGAAGGATTTGGAAGAAGCATTCTACATTCTTGGGATCAAGATCTATAGAGATAGATCTAAAAAGTTGCTTGGATTATCCTAGTCGACGTACATTGATATGTACTAAAAAGGTCAGTATGGAGAATTTCAAGAAAGGCCATCTTCCGATAGGCCGAAGAATTTTTCTTTCGAAGAGTGATTGTCCGATAACTCCTCAAGAGAGAGAGTGTATGAGTAGAATTCTATATGCTTCGACAGTGAGATCTATTATGTATGTCATGATATGTACGTGACCGGACGTGGCATACTCACTAGGGGTAGTAAGCAGATACCGGTCCGATCTAGGTAAGAACCACTGGAAGGTCATAAAGACCATCTTTAAGTATTTGAGAAATATTAAAGACCAGTAGCTTATATATGGAGAATCCGACTTAAAATATATGGGATTTACAGACTCTAATTTTCAGTCAGATTATGATGACAGCAAGAGCATGTTGAGATATATTTATATCATGAACGATGGAGTAATATGCTGGAAGAGTTTCAGGCAGCACACTGTGACCGACTCTACTTATGAGGTAGAATATATCACGGTATCCGATGCTGCGAAGGAAGATACTATCATTACGATAATTCATCAACGAGCTCGGAATGGCACCCTCTCTTGATGGTCCTATCTTGTTGTACTACGATAGTACTGACGCCATTACTTAAGTGAAGGAATCAAAGTCACATCAGCGGACCAAACATATTCTGCACCACTACCATCTGATCTGAGAGATCATGGATCGAGGTGATATTGAGCTTCAGAAGATCGATAGAAAGGAGAACCTGACTGATCCATTTACTAAAACCCTCAGTGTCAAGGAGTTCGAAGACTATAAATCAAAGATAGGTATACGATACTGTACCGATTGGCTTTAGTCTAAGTGAGAGTTATTAGGAATTATGTCCCAAAGTCAATCGTCAATCTGTTAACGATTATGCTTATTATTGTAATTATATATAAATTATTGAATTAATAAATATTATTTAGTTCTCTCATCACTGTGTACATCTTATTTTGAACTCCTATTATGTAATGAAGTCCTTAGGACTAATTGATTCAATATAGGAGGATATATCGTTTAGTCTTTAAATCTTAAGTTCACGACCCAATGATATACTATTATTAGGATGATAGCTATATCAAGTATAGGTCATTGTGTGCCATGTATGTTGGTTGTCTTCTTAAGTAAGAAGTGTGAATACACTGGCATGACATGCAAGTGAGATGTAGGAGTATATTTTACTGAACGTAACCAACCGCTGAGAACTCTGCTATCAAGAGTAGCTCATGAAGAATATGGATATAAATATCCCTCTGACCTAAGATCACCATGGTGACTTACAAGCAACTCACTGTGCTTTGGTGTGGGACTACCTAAATTTTTAATTCAGTGACGAAGGGTTTTTGGGCACAGTCAAGTACTTGAGAAGTCGGTGTATGAGTCAAGATAGAATTGATCCCTCCGATTAAGTAGGAGTTAATGTATCAGTGTGTTTCAATTCAGTAAAACGTCGATCGGGATAATCCATATGATAAATTTTAAAAATTAAAATATAATATGAATGACCATATCCCGGTTGACAGTTAAATCTTAGGTCATCTTGAGTATTTGGGTCAAAGGAATGAATTATACGGTCACCATATACCAATAAGTTCTTGAATGATGCTTCATAATCTTTCGACCTATCTGGATGTCGGATATCATTGCAAGATGATCACTTTGATTAGTATAGAAAGATTATTCTTATACTACCAGCTTAGGTTCGAACCTATGGGGCCACACTCAAAAAAAATTTCTGACGATCATATGGCTGATCGATGATTAAAAATCGTTCTAGGATAAAACAGTCAATTTGATTAATGATTCACCCGATGCAAAAGTTGTAATAAATCAATTCACTAATTGTTAGTAAATTATAGGAGGATTGATTAGTAATTAGATTATTAATTAGCTCAATTTGATTGAGTATTAAGATTTGGATCAAATCTAATTGAATTAGATTCAATTTGGTTTGATTCGATTAAGTTATGAGATGACCCAATCACTAAGAGTGTTCGATTCTTGATTTAATCAAGATTTGAGCTCGATTAATTTTTGATTTGATTAAGATTTAATCAAAGCTATTTGCTACCTAATTAGATTAGATCTAGTGGTTTAATTTGATCTAACCTAATTTGGTTGGGTTAAGAATCTAATTGAATGAGAAAATAATTCGAATTCAAATCCCTTGCGTCTCCTTTCTCTACACCCTCTTATTCTTCATACGAAAAATTTTTTAACTTAAATTTTTCCCATGTTCAAAAACTTTTTTTATATCCACATCTAATTTTTTTTGAATTAAAAATTGATTGATTTAAATTTGAGTTCAAATGGGTTTGAATTTGAATGAAAATCTAGAGTCCAAATTGAGTTGGACTCTTCTCTTCATGCCATCACCTTTCTCCACACATAAAGTATTTTTGCATGAGATTTTTTGCATTATGCTGATATTGGTCAACCCCTCTCTGAGTTCATAAGATGAGGATAAAGTTTGTTTCAAAATTTATTTTAAATTTGATTTGAATTGATGATAAGGATCAACCAACGGTTGAAATTGAATCGAAACTATCTTTTTCTTATCCTTGTCTTCCATGAGATGCCATCCTTAAGAAGGGATCAATTTTGTATGAGATTAAAAGTAATTTTTGATATGAAAAACTTGAGAGTTAGGGCATAAAAAGTTAAGAGTGGGTTGGGCTTCCATGCATGAGAAATAGAGGAAGTGTTCTTCCTCTCGAATGTGAGGTGTAGGGTCTAGGGTTTCAACTCTAGATTTTGTGAAAAGAAAAATATAAGAGTGAATCTTGTTCAATCTTTCATAGCATCACCTTCTTATAAAGCTTCATCTTCTGATCTGGAAGAGTCTGGGAGGTCCGAAGAAAGGAGCTTGGATCAGCCATCTAGAGCCTTCGATGCGAGTTAGCACTCCCACGAAAGAAGATTTGATCAAGGCTTCGAGTAGACGATCTGTAGAGGTCGAACGATCTGTGTGGCTGTTTGACATCAGCAAAAGCTTCGTACCATACCTACCATTAGCGGAGATCATCGACTCATGAAAAGGTGATGAGTTCTGAACTCAATCGATATGATCTAAAAGTTAGATTAGATTCAGGGCATCGATGTGATCGATGCAGTTTTATATTTTATATCAAATTTTATATATAAATTTTTTATACCATAGATTTTTAATTGGTAGTTTAGATATAATCCAAAGCGTGTTTAGAAGATTAAAATGTTTAATCTTTTATTTTGCGTTGTAAAATTTTGAAAATACATATTTTGAACTATCTATTTTTTCTTCAAGATGGTCCTCTTCTTGGGCTAAAAGAGAGAGGAATTGTTCCTCTTTCTTGGTGTGAAAAAAAGTGAGGAAGAGGATCTTCCTCATGGGTTAAAAAAAGGAAAAAGAGTCTTCCTTCTTATGTGCTAATTTTTTGAGAGGAAAGGTTCCTTTTGAAAGCATGAAAAGGATGAGAGAAAGAGTTCTCTCATGCATGAAAGAAAAGAGAAGAAAGAGTTCTTCTCTAGATCTCTAGCATAGAGATTTTTATCCTCCTAATCTTCTTCTTCTCTAAAAGTGTCTTGAGAGAAAAGAGAAATTCTTCTCAACCATCAAGATGCGATCTCTGCAAAGGAACTAGCACCCCAGTGAGATCAAAGGCTTCTAATCAGATCAAGGTCTTGTGTGGATATTCGTAGAGGTCAGATACTCATGCAGCTTCAAGAGATCTGTTGCAGACATTTGAGATCGTCATATTGCTGGTGAAGATCAACTTGCGATAAAGATCCAAATCTAAAGAAGGAAAAGCGAAACAGGTACATAATCCGATCATGTATTTATTTTAGATTAAAAATCAAATCATATTATTTTTGCATATGAACTAGATCTTTAAGTGCCTTCATACGATGAATGCATGTTATTAGAATGAAAGTGTTTTATTCTATTATTTCACTATATTTTGATTTTGAAAAAAATTTAAAATCTACATGCATGAGCATCTTTAAAAATCCAACAGGTTGAGTCATTTAAAATTGATTAAAAATATTGATTGTTGGTTGAATGTATTTTGATGGAAGCTATGATTTTTCAATATAAGAGGTTTTTATTCATAAAAGAGAAATGTGAGTATTATGGATTCTTAGACTAGTCATGATGTGACCATATTGGTTGTGCTAAAAAATGTTTTGATTATCTTATATCTCATGTTAGTTGATTGTTAATTAAATTTGATCTATCTATCAAGTATCTGAATATATCTAGTGCGATTCATTCCCTCCCTATGATCCCAATTCAATCTTAAATGAACATGCATTTATATTAAGATAATAATCCTAATCTGAGTCTTGGTCACTTAATTTGTGCTAATCTTATTATTCTATTTTTTAATTCTAAATATGATTGAAAGCTTTTGATCGCATTGACTTTGATTGAGAAGAGGAGATCTTTAATTGTATAACAAAGGGGTGTGAGGGTACTAAATTGTGAAGCATTCTTAGGAATAGTCCATACTTTCGTATGGAAATGTGCATGAGCATTATGGTTGACCCTAGGGGTCAGATTGCTTCCAGGTATTTTAGTAATGTGATCATGTATTTAGTTTGAAAGAAATGCCAAGCATGGGCAAAGTGGTACATGAGAGTTTTGGACTAAGCACCTTCAATTTTGAAAGATCTAGATTTTTCAAATTTCGAGGATGATACTTTTATAAGGAGGAAGAGTGTGAGAATTGGTCCAATTGGATCCGATTCAGTGTGAAGTCGGCAAGCCTTGCTAACTTCATCACAATCTTGTAAAAAAAAATTTGGAATAAGGGAACCTAATCCCCTGCTAAATCCTTGGTTGTAGGAGAAGATAAGGTGGCGAGAATGGCCAAAAGGGTGTCGTACATCGGTGGGGAAGTGGCCAAAGGTCATTTGGATGGAATACACCGATGAAGTCCAACTTTATCCAGGGACTACCGAGCTTATCCCCTTCCCTCTTCTTCTTCTTAAATAGCTCCTTCCTTGATTGATTTGCAGCACCGAAGCCTCGCCCCCCCACCTACCTCCTCTCTCATCTCCATAGCCGTCGTGCCCTTGCCGAGTGTCACTGCCCTCCTAAGATTGGTTTTTCCTCCTCAAACCATCAACACCCATGAGATCCATCCTGTAGGCTTGCAACTCGTCATCGCTGCCACTGTGCCACCACTACCATCGACCTCATCGCCTCCTTCTCCCCTCTACCCTTCCCCTAGTGAAACCCCCATTCGGTTTGGGAAGAAAGAATGAAAGAATGGAAGAAAATAAAGAGAGAGAATGAGAGAAGAAAAAAAAGAGAAGAAAGGAAAAAGAAAAGAAGGAAAAGAAAAAAAGATCAAAGGGAAAGTCTATCTTTTTGAAATCGCTCCATTGATCAGACCCCAATCTAACTAGATCCAGATCAATCCGAGATGGTTAGATTCATCTTGTGATTCGATCCAAATCACGATCTAGACCAAGCATCTCTCTCTTTTTTAGATCTAATTGAGGGCTTTGATCCTGATTAGAAGAAGCAAAGATCTAAGGATCATGTCACGTGCCGAAAATCATGATTTTTGGATTTGACTGATGGTAAATATTCTTTCATCTCTAAGTTTTTTAATGCATATTTATGTGTTTAAAAATTAGCTTTTATACATAAAAATTATTAAAATAATTAAAAATCAGAAAGCTTGAAAGTATGCACTTATGCATGAAAAATAATTCAAAGTATTGGTTCAAACATGATGTCATCTCTGTATGATTATAAAATTTGAAAAGAGATAATTTTTCTATTATAATATTACATGATCTTTCGATTATGCATATTTATCCTTCTACATGTTCTGAATAAAATTGTTTCTTATTTCTAAAAATGAGATGTGGAAAGCTTAATTTGATATTATTAAGAAAATTGGTATGATGATGTATGAAAAATTGATTATGATAAAATTATGAGAAAAAAACTCTCTAGTTGATTATGATTCGGATCTAGCCAATGAGACTGATCGTTACCCACACATCAGAAACATGTTTCTTTTGAGCCTAGCCAATCGGCGCTGATCGCTGGCAGAGCTAGTTTCTAGCAGAGCTAATTTCTTCGGGCCTAGCCAGTTGGGACAGATCACTGGCACATACTGATGCATCATGTATATCTATTTCAAACTAGTCTCTTTGCCTTGTCACGGGGCTAATTGTGGTCGTATGAATCAGAGCTAGTTCTTTTCAGATCTAACCAGTCGGGTTGATTGCTGACACATAGTAATGCGTTACGTGTTTGTTATTCAAAAGCTGTTTCCTTCGAATCTTGTCATGGGACTGATCGTGACTGTAGTCACCAAAGACTGAGAGAGAATTTTTAACTTTTACTGATGTGCATGGCATGTTTTCAAAGGAAGTTATATGGTTACATATTACTGTTAAATTGTTATATTTTGAAAAGTAATTATGCTTGATCCCTTAGAGATATTGATAATTTACTGAGCCCGCGGTAAAGCTCACCCCTCTCTTTTCTGTTTTTTCAGATCCAGTGAATTCTATGGGGCTTGGGACCGAGCAGTGAGAAGCATGGAATCTTAGAGGATATTTGCCTAATTTATTTTTGAATAAATATTGATAAGAGATATTAATGAATTGAAAAAAAAAATAGATCTGATATATTCTTTAGGACCTTGCTCTAAAGAGTGTATGATCATGCCTGATCCGAATACTGGATTCGAAGAATGACACATGCAAACTCTTGCTAAGGTCTGCTAAAATGTTCTCCGGCCAGGCAAATTTTTGCACATGCAGAACGCAGGAGAGTATTTAGAACTGTACTGCAGGAAACATCTGGTGGAGCTGTTTCCTTGGTCCATGTTCCACTACTTCACACTAGATTGATGTGTGCCAGTGGATGTCTAACATATCAATCCTTGTCATTAGCAAAAGTTGGGTAGATATTGAAAGGATAGGACTTTAGATTGGATTTCTGGAGTAATAAAGCATGAAATTTTAAATTCTAGACTCCTTTTAGTATTTCCAAATCAGTGATATTGGGAGAATAAAACAAAGACATGGCATTGTACTTATGTATCAATTTAGAGCTAAAACCATTGCTCCCTAATGCCCCAAGCATTGGCATCAATGCTATAAGAAGGTGAGAGGAGTAGAGCAGCAAGATGTTGAGGATGAGACGAAGAGACTTCGCTAGTTTTTTGAAGGCTAACTCTTATTTTGTAAAGAGAAGCGGTTGCACCATGTTGGATCAATTTTTCTTTTGAATAGACTATTATTTCTAGCAGGTGAAGGAATGCCTTGGCTTGAAATTAAGGATATAATATTGTTGAATTATCTACATATTGATATGAAAACAAGCATGGGACTGGTAAAAGTGACAAACAATGTTAAGTAGCATCATCGATTTGCAATTCCTGTTTTGTTAAACAAGTGATATATAATTTGTGTATAAATTGCAAAATACAAGAATGGATCATGGATAGTTGTACAGTAAATAAGGGACAGATGCAATGCATGGGAAGATGCATGTTTTATATATACATGAGAAGGAAGAAATTAATTTCGTGCTGGGGTCATTTTCGAACTTTCGATATGTAAAGATCGAATCCATGCTCAAGTTAACATACATGGATCAACAAGGATTCATTAGTTTCATGCACCTGGTGCATGTTCTCACATTCCATGCAAGACCAGCAACCTCACATGAATGAGGTCATTTATGTGCACGCATTGGTTGGAACTCACAGAACGGCCATCAGACATGAATACATGGATCATTTTATGGTAAATTTTCAAAGAGGTTTAGTATGTACAGCATCCGGATAGAACAAAGAGAAATACTGGCTCTAGCGAACTAAGTCCAAATTCAATCTAAGAAAGATCAAAGATATACTAGAGAAAGATAGCATTGAGTCCGGACCAATTTCTCCTGTCATCTTCATCTAGATCCATGTGGTGACAATAAAGCTAGGCTTTATTTTATGTTTTGAGAGGACAAGGCTAAGCGACTCTTTTCACAAAAAGCAAAGAACCCATCTTACCAAAAAAATGAGAAAACCCATACAAAGTGGACGACTCTTGCTAGTAGCTGCACGGTGATGGCAGAAGAGACGGAATCCAAGCAACCTGCAAGATTGTGCGGAGCAACATTAAAACAAAATAAATAAATTTAAGCTATCCTGGCATGGCACCGAAAACAGGAGGTAAGAACCAGTTAATCTACCTGCAATGATTCAAGTTAGTTCCATGCACATGTAAAAGCTATTTTTGTAGCTCATGGATCCATGGGTTGCTCGTGTTCGTCATCTCGCTGTGATGATCCAGAAGAGCTCTTACGATCATCTGGTGGGCGTTCCTCACTAAAATTGTCACTTACTTGCTCGTTGTGTTTATAATCTGGTATTTCAGTTCTTCCAGATTCAATCAACTCGATCTTCCAATCATCTGATGGGTGTTGTTCACTGGAACTATCACCTTCTTGCTCGTTGTCTTTATAATCCGGTATTTCAACTCTTCCAGATTCAATCAACTCCAAGTCATAGATGAGTACCTGGTAATGATGGAGCACTTGAGACAAAGTCTTTCCTGGAAGCTTGGCTGTGATCAAGGACCATCGATCCGGCGTTCCCTCTGGATATTGAACGAGAGCAAGCTCGAAAATTTTGTCCTCGGACCTGCTCCATTCAATTTGCAATTGCGGAGAACGAATCAGCATGTTAGAAGAAGCCATGAGACCTCTCTTTCAAAAAAAAAAAGAAAAGGATTTTGATAGTTTGTAATTATGAAAGTTCCAACTTACAATTCAATGGCACAACTTATTTGTAGACTTCGAAACAAAGAGTCATACATTCTCAAGGAAACCTAACATAGAAAGTTTGTACGAAATAAAGAAAGCTAAACAAATTATAATACTAGATGTTAATTACCATATTCGTAATGATGCAGGTACGTATTGTTTCCATTTTTTGGTAGAAATACTAAGCGTAATCACCTCCTCATAGGTCCGGTGATACATAATAGAAAATCCGATTTATATAAAATAAAAATAAAGCAATGGTGTTTTTTAAATAATTTCTATGTCTCGGCACTCAGCAGGATGAATAAAGTTGCCATAAAGAAAGAGTTGAAGCCTTTCTTTAACGATTTCTGATTTTTCTCCCGTCTACCGTATCAAACCAATCCAACTTTGGACTCTTTTAAATAATTTTTCTCAACTGATTGATTGCCTTCCCACTTTGGACTCTTTTCTAATTGCCTTTGGTTAAGAAATAAGATAGTAAAAATTATGTATATGAAAATATTTATATATCTTGTGAGTTACGGCAATTTTTATTTGATTCCGTTTTCAAATGGCAAAAGATTTTTTGCCTAATTTTGAACGATTACTTTTTCTCTATAAAACAAAAAGTAAGCATAAACGAAAAAGAAAATTGAAGGTACAGTGCTGAAGCGAATTGATAATACAAATGGAAGGAATATATTTTTCAAATAATAAAAACAGAAATTTGACACCATCGTTAATCTTTTCTCTTTAAGTTAGTTGACCTCTTTTTGGCACGGGTGCGCAAAAAAAATCAGTCAAACCACGAATTCGATCTGAGCTGGTCTTTTCACTTTGGCTTATATCGATTTACTTTTAATTTGTTTTGGTTTCAATTTGAAAATATCTAAGACCTAAAAATAATATTGCAATCAAGATTTATCATTTTAGTACTTGTCACACCCTAAATCCATCGTCTAGATTGGCCAAACAACACAACTGCATGAAAACTAAAACGATGCTCTAAAGATTATACAAAGCTTTTAGTATGAACAAAGCCTCCAAAAAAATCATAATAATCATATTAGTCATAAAATTCAACTATATTGATCTAACTAAATAAATTCATCATCATCGAACATTATAGTTTATAAAATTTAAATATTCATTGAGTATCAAAAAATTAACTAACTAATAATTCTAATGCTCGAACTGGATCCATCAGAGATTAAGGGCCCCGCAACTCTACAAGAAGGGAAAGGAAGATATAGTGTGAGCTTTGCATCCCAATTGAAATCCCTATGTGATTCACATTAATATAATAATATAATTTAAAAATAATAAATAAATAATATCAAAGTACAAAAATTATAATTGTTAAATCTTATATCAAGCATCCAGTATATCCCAACTCATTATATATGCATATAACATACATTGCTTATCATTGTAATCCACCACAAGTATTATTAATAGTTTCATATGACTTATCATCCATGTCTCATTACCAGAATTTAGATCAATCAATAATTATCTTTAAGTTTTGGACTAACCATGATTATGCTTTGGCCCATGAGAGGCACACTATAATATTCATACTTCAACCCATGATGGCAAACCATAATATCTATACTTCTGTCGGTAGTGATAAATTAGATATCTACACCTTTAACGCATGGTGACAAACCTAAATATCTGCACTTCAACCTAGGGGTGGCAATGGTTCGAGTAAAGATTGGGTCGGTTGATACCCATACCTGTCACATAATTAAAACTCTCATACCCAAATCCTCCCGATATCTAGGGGTGTGTATGATTCGGTTTGGATCGGTTTAGGATCAATCTTCAAATTAAACTAACTTGAATCAATTTTCTAAAAATAAAACTAAAACCAAACTGACCATATAGAAAAATCAATTTGAGCCGATTAGGAAAAATTGGATTAGTTCAGCTCAATTTATCGAGTTATGGGCTAATGGGCTACTATTAAATGGATAGCTTATAAAATAGGCTAAATAGATTGCCGTCTATTTTAAGTTTTGATTATGCTAAATGAACAGCTTATGGGATGAGCTAAATGAGCAACTTATGGATGGACTAAATAGGATAAGATTACAACATCCTTTGAGGACATGGGGAAACTTATGGTCTATCGTTTATATATATATGTACAACTCGATTTGGTTTAAATCAAGTTTTTCAAAAATTAAACTAAAACTAAACCAATTTTTTTGATTTCTAAAAAAATGAATCAACTTTGTAATCAAAACTAAAAGGGATCTAAAAAAATCTGAACCAAACTGAACTGAAATTAGTGGTTTAGATTGATTTTGCGATTTGATTGATTTGGTTGCACACTTTTATCTGTACCCGTCTTAAGTTGGGCTAGGCCAGATAAAGAGAAGGTGTTGGTCGGATTAGATTGGATAAGAAATTCATCATACAGATATTTTAAAATAATTATAACTTTGAAAGAAAGGATTTAGATTAAGATTATATTAGGTCGGATTAGGAGTAGTATATACTATTATCTATATCCGACCCAAATCCGCTTTAGGTATTTTACCTAGATCCCATATCCATCTCAAGTTTTAATTAGGTCGGCTAAAATCCACCCCATTCAAATGATTCATGTCACGTACCTAATGGGTTGCCCATAATTGCCTTCCCTACATTGGCCTACAGTGCTCGGCCTATGGTGGCAAACTAAGATGTCATGGTTCAGCCCATGATTAGCAATCTAAGGTGCCACAGTCCAATCGATGACAATCAAGACTATATTGTAGCTAGCCTAAATCCTTTTACACAATCAACAAACCATTTAATTTTATCCTTATCAGAAAAATATAATTTCAGATGATATTTCTTGCCCAATTTCAAAACAACTAACATTTTGTTTTGAAGAAATAATATGTGATACATATATACAATAAAGAATCACATGTTTAAATATTCATATCAGCAATCATAAAACAAATGATAATCATCTAGTGCAAAATCAAAAATCGTGATACATAATACAAAATATATATATACAAGTGATTATATAGAGGGATCTTTACCTATACTGCATTCAAACTCCAGCACGTCAAACACCAATCTATTCCTAAATCTATGAACTCAATGATAAGAGATTTTGCTCAACACCTTTTTGTGCAGATAGTTACTTCTCTACATAATTAAGTTCAAACATACAAATCCTAGACGATCATAGATGATGGAAAATTACAGAAAAATATAGTTGATGGCCATAATGTTATAGATCCAGAATGCCTTCTAAGATCTACCAATCGATCTATGCTTACCCAGATTTCGGGGCCCTCCACTGATCTTTAGGATACTAGAAAGAGAAAGAGAGAAAGTGGAAAGAGAAAGAATGAAGAAGAGAGAAAGAGAAAATCCCTCCTCATTGCTCAAATAGGGAACACTCCCCTCTCTCTCTTTTTCAAAATATGGAAAAAGCCAGCAAAGATTTGTAGTGGCCAGTGGGCAACAACCCATGGTGGCATCCATCGACAATGAACCCTCGACAATGCTCCATGACGGCGATGGTTAATGGTCGGAGGGGAAGAAGAAGAAAAATCGAGAAAGAAAGGGGAGACAGCTTTTTATGTGATTTAGATGGAAGCAGCTCAACAGTCAATTGTGGAGGCAAATACATGCTCGAGGTCTGACCTCCAATAAAGAACGTGATAATAGCAATGGCCTTGGTGGTCGATGATGGATTAAAAAAAGAAAAAGAAATGACACCAAAATAGAGGAATTCGGTTTGATGAATCTCTGAAAATGATCCTATCACGCTCGGAACTCAACAATTAGCTCGGACATGTAACATAACTACATAAATCCTAGAGTAATAACCTACAGATCATGCAAAACCTTAAATCAAAATAAAATTCAATAATCTAAAAATTAATAAATAAAAACCAAACATCTCATTAAATAGTTCTATTAAGGGCAAAAAGCCAACTTGCTTAAATACAATTAGTTTAAATATTCTATGGTATCAGAAATTCAACTAACTAATAAACTAGTAAATCTAACTATCGAACTTCACACCCAATCCGACCAGCTACGCATCCTGAAACTTTGAAAGAAAAGAGAATCAAAGGGGAGTGAGCTTTACAGTCCAATAAGAATTTCCATACACTCACACTAACATAGTAATACAATTAGAAAATAACTTATGAACAGCATCAGAAAAAAATATAAGCCATAGAATCTCACGTCAAATATCCAGTATAACTCAATATTAATATATATATATATATAAATATATATCACATACCATTGAATAATTATCTTATTCAAAAGTGATATACCACATATGCATCATTAAGTAAAACTTATTTTACTTAATTGTGATTTCATATATTCTCATCCATATCTCTTAACATGATCAAAATTGATCAACAAATATCTTTAGGGTCATGGACTAATCAAAATCATAATCTCACTTGTGACTGGTAAAACCATAATATCCGCAATCCCATCTACGATGGCAAACCAGAATTTTTATAATCCTGTCTGCGGTGGCAAACAATACTAGTCGTGATTCTGTCCGTGGTGCCAAACTATACTAGCCACACTCCCATCCATGATGGCAAACTAAAATATCCATGATTCTATCCGTGGTGGCAAATTCAAGTACCACATTCCTATCCATGATGGAGCTAGCTAGTCTCAGTTTAACATGGCTAGTCTAAATACCTCTTTCTTAATCATTATTTTATTAAATCTTCATTATGCCAAAAAAAATATTGTATCATATTATATTTATTTCTGAAATCTCAATAGCAGGTATGACAATTAAAACCATCCAAAAAATCATCATGATTTGACACAAACTTATGGTACAAATAATCATACCGATGATCATAAAAACAAATATTGATTATGAGAAATCAAATCATGCAGTACAAAAATAAATATATATATCAGTATTTGCATTCAAAAATCTTTATCTCTATTGACAATGAATTAATATCCTAATCTCAATTCACACTCCGATTTTACGAATCAGATGTCAAAAAAACTTATTTGAAGATCTCTTGTCTAGAAGATTATTGTCCTAAAGAATCAATTTTAATATTAAAATATTAAAATATAAATTATTTAATTTAAATCTCTTATAACTCGATAGGGCCCACTCTAAGTACCCATAATTTTATTTTATTTTTTCTCAACCTAATTAGGAAAATAAATGAATAAATAAATATGATAGAGAGAAGAGAGGCTCTTTCTCTCTCTTCTTCTTCTTCTTTCTCTCTAAATAGGGTGACCGAATCCCTTGTTTCCCTTCTCCTCTTCATTAGGCCATGGCCGTGGAACCCATTCGGCGACCAATGGCGACACACCCCGCCAACTAGGAGATGACCTTGGTAAATTCAGTGATTACAGCCGCTGGTGGTCAATGAAAATAGGAAGAAAAATCAGAGGCAAGAAAGAATTTATCCACCATAAATCCAATGGTTTACTAGATCAACTTCAACAATGGTGGATCAAAAAGAAAAAGAGGAAAAAAGAGAAAGTCTTACCTCGGTCCAGCAAAACCTACGGTAAAAGATCCAATGGTCTTTCCAACAAAAATTGAAGAAAAATCTCAATGGAAAACCATAAAATCGATGGCGATTTTTTTCAAAGATTTAAGATGAGAAATGAGAGGAAGAGGGGCTCTATGTTTATAGACTAGAGTCCCTTTGATTTGAGGAGAAATTAATCTCCTTCTCTTTGACGGAGTCAAAGAAGAGGAAGACTCTCAAAGAGAGTCTTCTATCCTTTGCTTCACGTGCACCGCATGTGGAGATTCCCATTTTTTTTAGTCAAAAATCAGATTATTACAAATTCGATGATAATCTAACCAATGATGGTGATCTTAAAGCTGTGGAAAGTTGGAAGAATAATTAGAAAAAGAATGAAGATCTATAATCTCACCTTCAATGGGCTATTGAAGCCAACACAGTAAAAATTTCAGATGAAACTCATTGAACAAAAGGCTTGCAATCAGCAACGACTTGATGGTGGATGCCCAGGGAGGAGAGGGTGACTCCTTTTATGTAAGGGCCGTAGAGCTTCACCCAACTCCAACAATCCTATTCCCACTAGAATCGGGAAGAAGAAGACTTCTATTAAGAGTCATCCTCCCTATCATTCGTGTAAGGCACATGGGCTGCTCAATAATCGGTCCAAGTTAGACTAAGCCCATAAATATGCCTTGTCCGGTAGTGAGTTCCTTCGAGCACCTCATGATAGTTGGTGATGAATGATTTTGATTCAAATCTACACCTAGTTTTAGGCTGCTCTGATCATGTTGATGCTACCTAAACATCAAAATGGATCATCAGTGTCCAGTGATGGAGGATCAAGATCATGGAAGGGCATCACGTAAGGCCAATGACAACCTTTGTGACAAATACAAAGGATAGCAAAGGAGGAGATTGCTGCTTTAGAGAATTATTTTTTAGATATTTTAGCACTACCAAAGGAGGAGATGGAGATGGCTAGAAGCTAGTGTGAGACCAAATCAGTGATTACAAAAAGTTTGGGGTGACATCTTCCTCAAGAATAGGGGAAAGATAACTGAGGATATTGGGGCATTTTCAATAGTTGAAGGTTATTATCTTTTCCATTTTTGGTCAGAGATGGATCATGATTCTATGTTACATATGGGGCCATGGGTGACCTTTAGTCAAGTGTTGAATGTGAGTTTATTTCAAGCTAGGATCCTATTTAAAATAGCCTTGATCTAAATGAGATTGCCATGGTTACCTGTTGAATTCTAGAATAGGAAAGTGGTGCTGAGTATTGTGTCATCTGCGGGAGTCCCTATGTTTGATGATGATTTCATCGATCAGCTTCAAAGGCTCGGATATTTTAGTGTTTGCATGAAAATTGACATTATCTAACCATTGAAACTAATAAGAAGATCAAAGGAAAGAGATTGGATTGGTAGCAATTTGTATATGAAAATATTTCAATTGTGTATTACTGTTATAGGTGGGTTGTCTATTTTGAATCAAATTGTTGCCATGATTAGAAGTCTCAGTAGGATGCTGGTGAAGGTTGAGTGCACCCAGAGAATTTTGTGATTTTGGAAGCGATGGTGGATGATGCCCAGCATCCTCTAAATCCTAGGAACTAGCCTATTGGGAGGAAGGAGATGGGTGCATCAAATTCGGTTGAGTTAACTCAGGTTGAGTGGGATATTATGAGCCATCGACTTAACTTAGATGTATAGAAGAAGCCAACAAAGCTGGCTAGGTACAAATCTCCTAACCAAGTCAATTTTGACTCCGATGATTTCTTACTGGTTAGGCATAACGCATTCAAGATGTTGGTGGAGTTTGGTCAAATGGGCTGGCCCAAAATGGATCAAAGAGGCCAGTCCAAAATGGATCAATTGATCAATCAATGATCCTGGCATAGTTAATTTGATATTCAAATCTAAGCTAAAAGCTTTATATTGGGTTCTTCTAAATCAGTGAGCCCAAATCAGATGAACAGAGCTAGTTCATGCATTTTTTGATTAGTTTTGAATAATTTGAGTGCTATTCCAAGAAGCAGACATTTATTGCATGATCCAATAGGTCTCTAGCCGTCTGGTAAGCATACTTACAAGCAGAAGGCTATCTAAGTGTCTTGTGAGGGCCTAATTTTAAATATTAATATGTTAATTCAAAGGTATTCTCATCAAATATTTTTATCTTCTCTTCTACATATGTTGCAAATTAATAATACTTCTAGAGAAAAGGCATTGGTACCTGTTAGTTAGGCCACTAATGGAATTACCATAGCTGGACACAAAAGAGAGGATTAGGCTTTGCATAAATTGAAATCTCCTCTTTAGGAACATTATAGAGCAATAGCTTTACTTAAAAGTATTTTACATTCTAATCTACTATCCTTGATTTATAGGATGAGACAAATCATAATGAGTGTGATGGTGATTCACCTACAAGCAATATTATCTAACGAAGCTCCTTTTGTAGAATTGTCAAGGTGAATTGAAGCCCCTTGTTGCCTGAAATTAGGAGATTGATTAGTTATATAATCCTTATATTTGTATATTTTTTTGAATTAAGATTATCTAATCGTAGGTTGGGGATGGTTTGATGGCATCTTCCTCAATGTTGAGATTTTTTTGTTGTAGAATCCTAAGATTTGAAAGGGGATATTATTGCTATTTAGCAGCAACGATATATTAAAGTTGATATTTTTAGTAATTATATGTAGCAATTTATTTTAGTGATATTAGAGATTCATCAACTATCATGCATATTGTTGGCCATATATGTAAATCTAAAATATAGATAAAGACAAATTCTTTGGAATAAAGCTCCCATAACCAAGAGTTAGCTACACCGATTGCAGAGATTTTAATTGTATTGCCATTTTTATGAAAAAAATGGTGGCAAACATTTTTCTAAAAAGATTGCAATTAGAGAATTTCAAAAATTTATTTCATTTAAAGACCTTTCTTATCTTGAATATACAGGAGCTCATTATATTTGGTGTAATAATCGAAAAGATCAGGCTACACTATGGGAGCACATTGATAGAGATTTTGCTATTGGTAATTGGATTCAAAATTATCTTTGATCATTATGCTATTGTTGATACTAATTTAGATGTAACACGTAAGCCTTCTTTTTGATTTGAGAATTTTTGGTTAGTCCTGAAATGTTATTTGTGATTTCTAGAATATACTTATTAGAGGTGTCATGATGTATAAGGTTACCTATGAATTAGAACCTACAAAGAAAAGACTAAAATTTTAGAGCAGAATAGTGGTTGATAATATTTTCAAAAATTAAAAAAAATTGAAGCTATTATTTCAGATTTGAAACAAAAAGATTGTGATAGTGGTAGATTACCTTCAATGGATATGCTATTCTTCGGCTTAGCTTGGCCCAATATCATTCTATTTTATGTCAATAGGAAATATTTTTGAGACAAAAGTCTAAAATAAACTGAACTAAAGAGGGGGATCATGATATAAATTTTTACTATGCCACTATATTAAAAAGAAATCGGAATAGAATTCATTTTTTTAAGAATAGTTATGGGAATGATTTAGAGGATGAAGTTCCAATTAAATATGAACAATTTTAATTTTTTAAATCTAGATGGTTGGCAACAGATGATGATGATGTTGCAAAACTAAAACTTTTAGTCCACCAAATGTTAAAATTTTTATCATGTAGACAATTAGGTTCTATTGGGAATGATAGATGCATGATAAGAATACTGAGGAGACTTTGCAGTCTATGTCTGGTGCTAAGGCTCTGGAGTCTGATGGTTTTTCTTATTCTTTATTTTTTTTTTGACCTATTATCTATAAGGATGTTTGTTTGGCAATGAAGCAATATTTTATGTCATATTCTATACTACAATTTAAAAGGTCAGATACATCTCTTGCATCCTATTATCATCCCATTAGCCAGTGCATAACTCTATATAAAATTATCACTAAGCTCTTGGCTAATAGAATGTAATATTTTTTACATACTATAATTAGCTCAGAGCATGGTGCTATTATAAAGGATCGAAGTGTTTCTAGTAATATTTTAATGGCTTAAGAGATTATGCATGATTTGCAGAAGGCTTCAACAAGGAGGGACTATATGCCTATTAACCTAGATATAGAACAAGCATATGATTGACTTTGATGGGATTTCTTATTTTCTTCTCTTCAGCAAATAGATTTTCATAATATTTGATTCAAATGGATTCAGGGCTATATTGTTTCTCCGTCATTTGCTATTTGAATTAATGGTTCACTATCAGATACTTTCTTTTCTTCTATAGATGTGAGACAAGAATGTCCTCTTTCACTTTATTTATTTATTATTTATTTTGTTGCTCTATCCAAGAAGCTTAGATATGCTGTTTCGATAAATTCTTTTATAGTATATCAACCTTGTCAATCCAATATTTGTATCTCTCATCTTTTTTTTTTTGCTAATAATTGCATCCTCTTTGCTCGGGCTACTTTGAGAAATGTAACTGTATTTTCTAATATGTTGCTAGAATATTGTAGGATGTTAGGTCAGAAAATTAATTTGAAAAAAATCGATTCTTAAGTTTTATCCGAAGGTTAATACTTTAATTAGGCAAAAAATCAAGAACTATCTACATATTCATAAATCAAATGGCATATGAAATTATCTAGGTATGCCTATTTCAGGAAAAAGGTTGTCTACAACGGAATGTGGTGCTCTTGTACAACAAGTTTCGTAGAGATTGGATGGATGGAAGTGGAAGGCATTATCCAAAATGGGTCGGATTATCTAGATCAAGTTAGTTCTTCTTATGATCCTAAATGTATTCTTCAGAAATTAGAGGGTATAATCAAGAACTTTTTATGGGGCTCATAAAGTCCTTCTAGAAGAATACATCTACTTTCTTGGTATTATTTTTGTTAGCCAATTCAATTTGGAGGTTTGGGAATTTACTCTTTGATTTCTCGAAGTGATGCTTTAATGGCCAAACATGTTATGAAATTTATATTGGCCCAAGAAGGATGTGGGTGTCTTTTATGAAAGAAAAGTATAATAAGTAGTTGTTTATATCTTTCCCCAAGTGTCCATATAATAGCTCATCTCTTTAGAAGAAATTATATTCTTTTGCTCCATTGATCTTATCTAATCTTAGATAGATTGTGGGCAATGGATCAACTATTAGCATGATTCAAAGCTCTTGGATCTTTTCTATTCCCTTTAGATAGTGGCCTAAACTACTTGATTCAGTTTCTTTGCAAATCTTAAGGTGAATGAGCTTATGATGCCTGAAGTGAATGGTTAGAATGCTCCCATATGTATCAATATTTCTTTGAGAATTTGGCTAATAAAACTTTTCTATTCCTATATCTGATGGAGATTTTGCTAATAGGATGGGATGGGGTCCTTCTGCTGGATTAATGATACAGTTGCTGATCTTTATAAGTTTTTTAGACCTGAAGCTCCATCTACTAAAAATATTGATTGGATCTGGAGAGTAGAAATGCATCCTAGAGTTACTTTGTTTATGGAACCATCTTGGAATCACTTTCTATGTTGAGGTATTTTATTTTAGCATGGTTTAATTATATATTCTTCACATGGTGACTTCTGTCAGGATTGAAGGAATCAACCTCTTATGTTATTTGCATTATAAATTGGCAACCCAAATTTGGAGAATGGCCCTACTTTCTAATGCTTCATCTATCATATTCTTTCTTTAAATGGTTTTCTTTAAAGTATTAGAGAGAAATCAAATAAAAAAGCCAGTTAGAGGCTATTTTAATACCTTATATATATAGCGTATCATATTTGGGAGATAAAGAATAATTGAATTTTTCAAAATATTGTTCGGCATCCTAGGTTACTTTCAATGAAAGCTTCAACCCAGGCATAGAAATATATTAATGCTAATCCCTTGAAAGATATCTTGATAACATAGCGAAACTGTGGTTTCTTATTTGCATGCTTCATCATCTGCTCAGAGAATTTATTTTACTTGGGAGCCACCACCCCCTACTTTCCTCAAGGTTAATTTTAATGGCAATGTAATGAATAGTGGTGATTGTGGGTGGAGCTAGCTTTATTATAAGCAGTTTTGGTGGAGTTTTGATAGTAGTAGATGGGTTTTGATTGTTGGATACTATAACACCTATGGCAAAACTTCATGCTACATAGGAAGGTATGTCATATACTTTGAAAATTTTGAAAACTACTCAAATTATTCTTTTTTTTGGTAAAGTACTCAAATTATTCTTTAAGGAGTTCTTTGATAGTTGTTAGATGGTTATCTAGATCTATTACTTTGTCAATATTCTTTTGAAGTTACACATATTAATTGAGAGACAAATAGTATTATAGATTAGATGACGACATATGGGTAGTTATACAAGCTCAATGCTATAGATAAATTTACCAGAGGTTCCTACTAAATTTTTAAATATTTTATTTGTTGATTCCCATGGATGTTTTTTCTAAGTTTAGTAAATTTGATTTTATCAAAAAAGAAAAAAAAAGTAGTGTGAGTTTTACAATCTAGTAAGAATTCCTCTACTTCCACATCAATATAACAATATAAATCAAAAAGGCTGATAAACAAAATTAGAGTAAAAATATAAATCATTAAATCTTATATCAAGTATTTAGAATATCTCAAATCACTATATATACATATAATATATATTGTGTATCATCACACATCTATCACAAATATTATCAATTTCATATGACTTATAACCTATATCTCATTAGCATGATCTAAATCAATTAACAATGATCTTTAAATTTTGGACTAACCATAGTCATGCTTCAGCCTATGACTAATGAACCATAGTATCTAGTCTACAGTGGCAACTATAATATCTATGCTTCAATCCAAAGTGACAAACAAAATATCTATACTTTAGCCTGTGATGGTAAACCAAAATATACATGCTTTGACCCACAATGATAAATCAAAAATAATGTGTACTTCGACCTGCAGTGGCAAACCAAACTATCATGATTTTGCCTATGATAAGTAATTAAAAGTATCACAATATAGTCTATGACAGATAATTCATATCATAGCTAGTCCGAATCCTCTTTACATAATCAATAAGTCATTCAATTTTCTCTTATCGAATAAAATAACTTCATACAATATTTCTTTCCCAATTTCAAAACAACTAACTTCTTATTATAAACAATCAATATGTGATATTGATATATATATATATATATATATATAAAATAAAGAATCATATATTTATATATGCATATCAATAATCCTACAACCAACTATATCATCCAGTGTAAAATTAAAAATCAGCATATATACACATATACAGATGATTATGTAAGGGGGTCCTTATCTCTACCAATCTCAAACTCAAGTACATTGAAAGTTAATCTTCTTCTCGATCTACAAACTTGATAACAAAGTGTTTTGCTCATTACCTTACTCCTTCACATAATCAAGTTCAAATATAAAAATCATAAAACAAACATAGATGGTGGAAAATTATAGAAAGATATAGTAGATTAGTGTAATACTATAGGTCCAAGAAACCTCCTAGGATCAATCAGTTGATCCAGATTTACCTAGATATTTGGACCCTCCACTGATCCATAGGATATCTAAAGAGAGAAAGAGAGAAAGTGGAGAGAGAAAGAATGAAGAAGAGAGAAAGCTTGGAGAGAGAAGGGAAGAGAGAGGAGAGAGAAAGAGATAATCCTTCCTTGCTCAAAATAGGGGAAAGCTCCCATCTTTCTTTCTCAAAATATGGAAAAAACCAATAGAAGTTTGTAGCGACCGATGGGCGACAACCCACGATGGTGACACTCAGCAATGCCCATGGCGATGGTGGTCAAATAGATGAGAAGAAGAAGAAAAAATAAGAAACATAGGGAGACGACTTCTTGTGTGATCTAGATGGATGAAGCCCGACAATCAGTGGTGGAGGCAAACACTTGCCTAAGGTTCAACCTTTAGCAAAGAACATAATGACAGTTTCTATCAAAAAAAAAAAGAACATAATGAAAGTAACAATTGTGATGGTCAATAATGGATAAAAAAATAGAAAAAAAAATAATACTAAAATAGGAGAATTTAGCTCTATGGATTTCTGACAATGATCAAGGGCTAATCTGACCAGTAACGGTGACCTTAAGGTAGCAGAATATGAAAAAAAGAATTAGAAAAAGGATGAAAATCTATTATCTCGACTCTAGCATGAGGTATGGAAGCCGGCATAGTGAAACTTTCTGATATAACCTGACAACAAAAGGGCTTGCAATGGGTGACAATTTGATGGTGGATGCCTAAAGATAAGAGGATGACTTCTCTTATAGAAGGGCCCTAGAGCTTTGCCTAACTCCAATGACCTTGTTCCCATCGAAATCAAGGAAGAGGTTCCTTCCTACCATGTGTGTAAGGCACATGAGGTAACCCAATAATCGATCCAAGCCGAACCAAGCCCATAATAAACAAGCTTACAATATTAGATCCATATTGATACCATTCTACTACAACATCAATGCATCTGATACAAGACTGGTTTGGCATACTGAGGGTCAATATGCCTCTTACATCATCTATCAATTCGGATAGCATGGCCGCGACTTATGGATACCGATCGATACGGCAATCCTTGATTGCAACATGGAAGCTGACATGGACAATAATAATGTAGTGCCAGCTCCACATTATTTCGAGAGGCCCCATGGTCTTTAATTTTAATCTTTATTCTACTAGATTTGACGAATTGAGCATAAGGATATGTATATCTACTTTGACACTCATGTCCATCTTCTTTATAATTGAATTAAACTACTTAGTTCCCACAAAATTATGCCATAATTTGTACAAAAATAAATGTGCACAAATATGGACACAAGGAAAATAGTTAATATTGTTGTAGTGTCAAATGTAGCCTTAATATACTCTCCATCACGAACAGTTGTGAGCTCGTGGAATAGTAGCAACCTCCTCTTCTTTTTGGACCATACTTTTCATATCGTTGTAAACTTTTGAAATAGCTGCTATCGACCTTTCAGCTATTTTTGCTTCCTTTTCTTCTTCTTCTTCGCCATCTACAGCTGCTACTACATCATATTCTTCCATTATTGCTTAATTCAATGCAAGCTAAAGAAGAAATAAAAAAGAAGCAAAAACAAAAAATATGAGACAATTATTTAAAGGGAGTAGTGAGGACTTATGTCCAACATATAACATGCTATGTTAGCTATTTGTCTATTGGTTACCTCATCAAGGTACTCATCAAGCTTATCGGTGAACGGGATGGAAGTAAAGATGGTGCTAGCAATGAGAGAAAAGGGAAAAATGAAGGAAAAGATTAGATTATTGGTGCTTGGCGGCCGGCCTCTTACCACCGGCAATACCTTTTCCCACTTTCTTTTACTACTACCATGAAGGCTTTCAGCAAGAGCAAGAATAGGAGAAATACACGAAGAGGAGCATGAGAGGAAGACGATAGTAGTAGGAGATTTATTGAGATGCTGTGGGGGTTAGTTCATGGATATTGGACTGAGTGCAAGAATGATTCAAGCTATTTACAGGTGTTATTGGATGTAGTCATGGCAGAATTATACCCTCGCCACTTATCTCTATTAGTAAGAGATCATAGTGTCATAAGTTATATCAGAATTTAGGGTTGCAATTGGACTAAGCCAAATCGAGTAGCTAGAGGCTTGAGCCCAACTTGACTAAAACAAAACTTGATTGGAGATTGATCGAGACTTAATATTCAAGCTCAAACTTGACTCGATAAAAAAAAAGCAATCCTCAAAATCGATTCAACTTGACTCGACTATCAATCAAGTTATACTCGAGCTTGAGTTCGAGCCTTGATCATAATTAAAAATACAGTTAAAAATTTGGAGTTAAATTATATTAAAAAATAAAATATTATTCTCTAAATATTAAATTTATCATATATATTACAAATAAAATATATTATTATTGTTGTTGTTGTTGTGATATATACTCAACTAGATTTATGAGCCTTCGAGCTAACTATTTTGCTATATGAGATTGACTTGAGCTCGATAATAGTCAGGTTGAGCTTGGACCCAGGTTGAGTTCAAGCAACTCATAAGTTACTAACTCATTTGCACTCGTATATGGGATGACAGTGGGATATATCTTGAGCAAATTGGTCTTCAATTGAATATCAAGTCTCAACACAAGTAGGTCTTGATGGATCAAGTTGGCTCTTTATTTTCTTTGTTTCGATCAGTTTGGGCTTGCTTGATCCCCAAGGAATTCTATTAATATCTTTTAAAACTTTTGACTTGATAATTTTGAAAGTAAACAAATGGTAGCTAAGTAAAACATTCTCGAAAAATAGCTATTGCTCGAAAGTTAACTATTTTCATGGCCTTATGCATAAACCTTCCTATGCAAAAGTAATACAATAAGCTTTATTTTGTACTTCCAATGATGAACCAGTGTGGTTCAATTTACAAAATAAAGAATCATCATATGTTAAACTATAGTATGAAGGACATGTATGGGTTAATTTTGATGATTTACTCATAGTACAGCGTTATCCTTAAGACAAAATACTAAAAACTCCTATATTATTTTTATGTATTCAAGTTATGAGTAACAAATTCACCTATTTCAATCAATTCATGGAACATAATCAATACATCCTTCAACTTTAAATTCTTAAAATGGTATACAGAAAATGTAAACCTTGTGCCTTGAAATAATCCAACATCTATGTGTTGCATGAAGATGTACAAGGGAGGGGTGTCAAGGGATGAACGGGAGAGATAGGAGGTCCAATATCCCTCCCCGACAAATTGGATAAATGGAGAATGGCTACAAGTAGATTTAAGGGATAAGGACCCTTACTTCTTAATATTTTTTTTTTATTTGTTTTGATACACGTAGAACATAGAATATCGTTGATATTTATATTTTTATAGGTGAGAGATTATTAAGGGATCATACAAAAGGAGATGATGTGCTTGACTCAACATAATGTCAAACCTCCTGAACATAGGGTTTTTTATGCACAACCCAAGTGGATTAAATAGGAACAACACTGATGGTTCTTTTAGTCTAGACAATAAGGGGCAGTGGGTAGGGCTTTTGTTTAGATCTAATATCGCTATTCTATTATTTGCAAATACTCAACACTTTCTAATTATTAACATCTTATATACAGTTATACTAAGACCTGCAAATAACTATTAATATGAGAGTTAATAATTGAAAGTAACTCTCTCAGTCTCTTGTCCCTTGGATGATTAGGCTACTGGTTGAGGATATTTTTATTGTTATTTTGCACAATATGGAATATGATTACATGGTTCTAACTTATTAGAAAGCTAGTACAACTACTGGCTAGTTAGCTACTAAAGAAAGTCAAGAACATGTTAATATGACTTGGCATTTTATTCTGTTCTTTGGGTCTGAATATATTTTGCATTGATTTTTCAGAGAGTTAGGTACTAAAGCCACCAGCATGTGCCATGAACATTGGTAAAAATATAAGACACAGGAGAAAAGACCAAAAGAGAGGAAGACGGAGTTACCAAACCCATACTATTTCTGGAATTTCCTACACTCAATGATTGAAAAATCTTAATTTCTAAAAGTTTTAATATATCTAAGAATTCATCTGCTATTATTTCTGTTTTCTCTTTCTATTTTCGTATATTATTGGAGAAATGAATAACAAAAATTTGGAGCCAACACCATCTTTAACATCTATTACGACGTGCTACTTGCCTAATTTACCTCCACAGCTTAATGCTACCTTAATTACAGGCTGATTCTTGGAGAGTGGCTTATATTCGCCACTCCTAATGTTATTCGCACCATGGGTTATTCTCATATTCTACATTACTCCACCCTGAATTATTGTTTTTGTTGTGAGGTTGTGCTCTGCTTGCTTGAATAGCTTCTACATGGAATATGGGCAACTGGGTTTTCCTGCTGCATTTGCTTCAGGTTTGCTCAGATACTTATTTGCAAACTATATTTTTCATGCTGTTTATGTATTCTTTTGCTCCTGTTGGCTGCTGATATCCCAGATCTATTCTACCCTCAACAAAGTGGGCTGTCTGCTCTATCACAGGAGATGGTTCAAAGTCAATTGCTCTGTAGAGGAGGTGACCTTCAGCAAACGTTAGTTATGCTTTCCACTCTGCCTTGTCCTTATGTGTTACTATTGCAGAAGAAATCTATGTCCCTACCTTGCCAGTGTTGGCAACCATCAATCTCACAGGTTGTTCTGCGGATTCAGCTAGTTGGGTGGCAAATCATCTCTACATGTACACAATCACATATTCCAGGAATCACTAATAGCATATTATCTTATATGCTGCTATTTCTGTTTTGTATGGTAAATGATGGCATGATGTTTTTGTTTGAATTAATCTGGAGTCTCTGGCTGCTGATTGTCACTTTTTGGTCAGCAGTGTTGAGTGCATGGCGTGGTAACGTACACACCTTATATTAATGAAGTCTTGGGGCAATGTTCTACCAAAGCAAAAAAAAAAAAAAAAAAAAACACCAAACAAATCTTAATTTTTAAATATTTTTGTCTCTTCTCTGGCATTGGTTAGATAAAAAGACATGCGGAAATAACAGCTTCAGCAATTATTATAATTAAAAAGACAAATTTCACTAAATTCATGACAAGATAATTACTTCTTTATCTTTATATTTTAATAATAAGATATATTGGGGATGCTTTCCTATGATCATTCGTCAAAAATCTGCGGAGGCGAGGGAAATTGCCTGCAACTCTCAACGCCTCTCTCTTTGTCCACTCAAATTTGGAGTTTTAGGTTTCACACGCCTCCCAAACAATACTTATTCTCCCTTTCCTCTTATCTACGGAAGCTTCCATTCCTTCTTGCGCTCCGCCTCAGCTCTCCTGCAGTCGATGCTCCGGTCGGGCGGCGGTGTCCTGATCAAGGCTTCCCGGAGAGAGGAAGAGCCCCCTCTTAAATGTTATTCGCCTTCCTCCCTTCTCGCCCTCTCCTTGTCTCGCCTCCTTTCATGTCTTCCCTCGGCCTCCCCTTCTTTGCTCGCCTACTCGGGACCGGGTTCCAAACTCTAATTTCCTCTCCTGATCCTTCTTCCCCCATACGGCGGCTCCCTTCCTGCCCCGATCGCCAGAAAAAGAGGCTTTTTTTGACGTTTTTCCATTGTTTAGTGCTGCTTCTTTGGCTCCGCGGTCAAAATGAGTGATCACAAGGTACTTCTTTGCGAAACCCTAGTCTTTGTAATCGTGCCTCTTTGTTTTTGCTCTCTATGCATCACTAAGGAGTAATAAAGTTTTCATCTTTGGACCGTTTAGTCTTTTGGTGGTTGATTTTGTGATTTTGGTATTCCTTGTTTTCTTGAGAAAGAAAGGATTTTCATTACGTTATCATGCAGATCGGAAGCTTGTTATGTTGATTTGATGGAGGTTTCATCTCAAATTGAAAAATTTAGGCATGCAAAAAACAATTGGCTTTCTGTTCCCTGATAGCGGTGTGGCTATGTATTGTTGTGCTACCTTTTCTTTTCTTTTTTCTTTTTTTTTTTTTTTAAAAATTTTTACTGGCCAAGAGGTCGATTTGCCACTTCCGGAACTGCTCCATGATTTGCTGTGCCTGTTTTGGTGGATGCATTGGAATCGACAAGATTCCTGATAAATTTTGTTATTTCTTATCTGTGTATGGAATCCAATATTTATTATTGAATGCGGTGTATCAGATTTTATTTATGACAGCAGAGTAATGCGACAATCCATTCTTTCATTTAGAGCGCTATTTGGATTGGAAGTTATCCTTGTAATGGTTCGGTAAAACATTGTATGTTGGATAGCTCTAATCTATCTCTCATAAATTCAGGTGGGATGTTGGGCGTCTTTTTCTATTAATTTGACTAAACAGCATAGCATAATCAATTCAGATGTTGTTATGGCTATAGAGACTAAATATGCTTATTCATTATCGTTGGTTGGTTCACTTTATTACTGGTCATATTACCAATCTATTCTCCTCATAAATTGGATAGGTATCAGTCCCACATATTTCATATTGATGATGTCTGGCATTTGCATATGCCAATGTTAATGGTATCTGATGTACATTCAAGTTCAGCCGTAAGCATGAAGAGGTTAGGTATAAGCTAGGTGCTAAGTGTGGCGTTGGCGTGGAGAGTTGGACTAAGGGTGGTCAGGTTTGATGAGGCTGATTTTGTGGTCCAAATTTACACTATCGGCCAATATTAGTTTAAGATAAGTTTCATTGCTATATGATGCATCATTTGGACTTAGATTTTGGTGGAACATATGCCAAGAGACAAACTTTAGGAATATCTATTGATGCTTGCACAGCTGGTGCAGATGTGCTGTGCCAATAATGGCTTCTGGTAGATTAGGTCTCCACTAAGTTCATTGCAGCAATACTCTTAACTCCCTAGATATTCTTATTTCATGTGATCGTTGGAGATCATGGTACTGCATGCTGACAACTTTTAATAGGTTCATTTTAATATGTGATGTTACTTTTTTGTTATATTTTATAATTTCCATTTTTGAAGGCATATATTATTATAATTCTCACCTTTTATTTTTTGACTGATTACAGCTTTTGCCTGTCTGCAAGAGACATACTTCTATCTTACTGGAATTTGAAGCTTTCAAAAATCTTTACTTTAATGCTACAATATAGTATATCTTCCCCCTTTAATCTTGGCTGCATTTGCTTTAGCAGGTCCTAATATTTGGGTCATTCACTGAAGATGAGACTAGGTATTTTCAAAGACAGTTAGTTGAAAGCAATCTTCATCCTTTGGAAAAGGCAGGGTTGCAGTCCAAATCTTTAGACTTTGCTTCTCCAAATTCATCGAAATGTTTGATTGCTGAACCCAAACAAACTGATTCATTTGGAAGATCAAAGGATATCCAAGGTTCAAAGCTGGTTGCAAATGACAAAAAGACCAAGAATGAGAAGGCCAAAACAAGTAATAATTTCAAAAAAGATATGGAGGCCCAAGCTAATGGAGGCTGTAACCCTTGTTTTCCGGGCACTGATGGGATTATTGAAAATGGGAGCAATACTTTAGATTTTGTTTCTTTGCAAATATCTGAAAATGAATCTGCTGATACAGAGTCATTATCAAGCCCAAACTTGCACAACCATGGAATTCAAACATCTAAATTCAAGATCATGTTAGTTGATTCCTCAGCAGTCGTGAATCCTGTGGTGGATGTCCCAGAAACATCTAGTGATAAAGCACCATTGGCTAAAAGATTTCTTCCACGAGGCTTAATAAATTCAGGAAATCTGTGCTTCCTTAATGCAACACTGCAGGCACTCCTCTCCTGTTCACCATTTGTTCAGCTTTTGCAAAATCAAAGAAATCGAGACATTCCTAAGGTTTTAATAATCACAATACTAATATGATTTTTTTCCCCTTTTTTTTTTGTATTTTACTTTGATCCTCATATACATCACTTGCTTCTATTTAGATTGGCTATCCAACATTAATTGCATTTGTGGAGTTTATCTCTGAATTTGGCATGCCTGATGATTCATGCCTGAAGAATAATGAGCGAGGAGCTCTTGAAACCAAAGAGTCCTTCAATCCCATTATGTTTGATCCTGTTCTGAAAAGGTTCACCCCAGACATGCCAACTGGAATATCAGGCAGGCCAAGGTGTGTGCTTGTGCAGTGCTCTTGTTCTGATTTGCTTCCATAGCATCAAGTGCTAACAATTTGCTTATGTGAATCGTGGTTATGGCATGGTTTGCAGTATTGAACTGTACTAGTCTGTACAGAGCATACCAACTCATAATGGTAGCAAAAGAATACTCAGTCTAAGGATGGCAATTTCTGACCCATCTCATTTACCCAACTAGGACCTAACCTGTTAGGTTCACAGGTCAAGTATGGGTTAGCAAATCTTAACCTGTCAGCCGGTCTGATAATAAAACCCCCTCAACCTATTGGTTCATAGAGGGGAGAATATGTTATCCATATATTTTTAAGATAAATTTATTGGCATTTTAGATATTCTGGAAATTATGTGATATATGTGTTAGTGGATCATCCAATGGCATAGAAGTAGAAGGAAAGATGAGTTGTAGAATAAATAGTCCAAATGCTATAAAAAAGATAGCCTACCCATTTACATAAAGACTAAATAGCCTTGGGCCTTACGTGGGTTAGCGGGTCGGTTGTGGGTGGCAAGTTGGCTGTGGGTTGAGTTCAGTTCTGGACCCACTAGTAGGAAGAGTAGGGTTGGGTTCCGGTCAGGCTTGATGGGCCTTGATTTATGTGGTCAACCCAACCAGAACACGACCTGACCTGTTGATTGCCAACCCTACTTGGTCAAGTGCCTGTACCAAGGACAGGATTGTACTGCCAATGTACCAATTGGGAATTGGTATGAGTATTATAACCTTTACTACAAAACTTGGTTTGAAGGCTCACTAAAAAAAAATCGATGAAGGACAATAGATCTTGATACTTTTTGAAATTATCTCATCGATCATTTATCTTTATTCTTGCTTTTGGATTTGTCACTTAAAAGTATGCAGAATTAATAGTTTCCATTAATAGAAGAACATATAAATAAACATTCAGATCTTTTGATTCATGTAATGATATATATGACTGCAAGATGAAGTCAAGCCTCGCTTAAAGTAACTTTCTTCTAGCCTTCTACGTATATTTTCGTTGTGAAATTCACAATCTATGGGAATTAGGGCTGCAATCAGGCAGGGCCACATGCCTTCCTGAGCTTGCCAACTCATGCACCATTATGACAGTAAAGCAACATTATTGTTCATTAATAAATCTTATGTTGCTTACATCTCATATGTCATGGTAATGAGCCTAGTTATTTGTCAAGCCATTGTCCATTGAGATTTTTAACATACATCTGCAATGGTGTGGCATATCTGTTGTTGTTAAGGAGACCACTGACTTATTCTGAACTTCTCAAATTTTAATTTCTAATTTATTATGTGGATGCTGTAGACGGTGCACTTTACCCCTCTTTTCACTGCAAAGACCATTAACCTTATAAAATTTTGTTATTATGAGTGAGGCTGAATGGATATTTTTGTAAGCATCATGCCTTCTTTATGATAAAGAACTTTAATATTTCTTTTTCTAACTAGTTATATGAGAGTGATGGTACGGAAATCCAATGGCGTATCATGAACATTGTTGGGATTATCTGTAGGTGTGTATACCTATAGAGGGTAATTGGTGGGGGAGTGTGCATGTGCATGCAAGTGTTTGTGCATGTCTGTGTGCATGCGTGCTGCATTCTAGCGGGGAAGTATTTTAGTTTCAAGTTTATAATTCTTCCTTGGGATTTTTTATTTATTCTTTGTATAGCCCAAAAAAAGTTCAAAACTATCTAGATAGATGATACTGTACTGTAGTCTTGGTTGAAGAATGTTGCACATCTGGGATATGCATGTAGAGATCAGAACATGTAGATTTTTAACTTTTAAAAATCATGAACGCAGCGGAATTTGAACTTGATCTAGATTTAAAATAATTTTAAATCTAACATGCATAAAATACAGATCTAATCTACATATGGTAGGAATGTTCACATGCTAAAATTAAGATGTTGAAAATTAAAATCAAATTTAGAGTTAGACTTTTATCTTTGCACGGGTAGATTTTCACCGCAATCTAATGGTTCATGGTAATCTGGTGAGGTTTTTGCAGAGCTGCACACGCGTCTGATCTCTATGGGTACTACCAAGGCTAATTTGATCAGAAGGATTCGATCTCATCGGGATGCTAGCTCTCTTGCAGAGATCGCTTTCTGGATTGTTGAATCGGCTTGATCGTTTGGTTCTTTTCTTAAGAGAATCAATCAGATCTATAGGAGGATGATGAAATCAGATCACATTTGATTTTTTTTTCATTTTTCTCTTTTCAAGAGAAAATCAAAGATCTACTGAAGAAGACAAGAGATTAAATCTCTTTTTTCTTTCTTTCTTGTCCAACTCTTGGACTAGATCTAGGAAAGATAGAGGAGAACCTTTTGTGTCCATCTCATGGATCAAGAAGGAGATAAAAATCAGATCAAATCTGATTTAATCATGTCCAACTCTCGGACATCTTTGGGAGAGAGGAAGAGGGAGATATGTCCAACCTTTGGACAAGGGAGAGAGAGGATGTTTGTGTCCATCTTATGGACCAAAGAGAGGAAAAATCAGATCAAATCTGATTTTATGTCTAACCTTTGGACATCTACAAAGGAGAGGATGAGGGAGACATGTCCAACTCTTAGATATTGGAAAAAGAGAAGAAGTTATCCCTAAACAACCACCTCCTAGATGTAAGAAAGAAAGAAGAAGGAGAGGGGCGTCCCACTCTTTCACTGTTGAGAAGTCTCACGCGTCATCTATCTTTCTTCTCACGCCAACCACCTTTTGGCGTCCTCCATCCCTATCTCTTCGGCATCCACAAATTTTTCTCATCTTATCTGCCTAGGGCGTCCCAACATATCCCTTATTTAAACATAAGAGGCTAGGGTTTGTTAGGTAGATATTGAGATGGACTAGGACTCCCATGCTGCCCATCCTTAATTCTCCTAAAATTGAGGCGCCCATAATTCTCCACGCTGACTCCCTTTCGTGTTAAAACAAGAGGAGGCACCACATAATAAGGGGAGAGTCCTTCTGTGGGTTGAACACCTCTTTTAGATAAGATCAAAATTGGTTGGAGTCCAATTAGGTTTGGATTTCATCATAAGTCAAGTACTTATTAAATCTAATCCCATTAGATTTATGAAATTCAGTCTGAGTCAAACTCAAAACAAAAATAATCAATTAAATCTGATTTAATTTGCTTAGGACCCAATCTTAATAATTTGATCAAATCAGATAATATGCAACAATTGCAATTTAGTCATCCTATAACTTACTAACTCTTAGCAAGTCCTCAATGTAACTTTTACATTTAAGTCTAATCATCAATCAAATTGACAATTAAGACCACTTGCGATTTGACAGAGTCTCAATTCAGTGGGACTCTAGAGTCCCAGTCCAGAGGAATTCTTTTCGATCAGTCAAGACATCTTTTATTTGTGATCCCGTAGGTTCTATTCTGTCTGGTAGTGAGACATATTTTGATCTCCATCAAAATATCATTGAAACTCCTTTCAATAGATTGGAACGATTACAACTCATCAATCGAGAATTATTGACCATCAAAATAATTCTCGTTGGTCTCACAATCCATCAGTGATGCCTAGCAGCATATAGTGGCAATTCAGCAGAACAAAAGGATGAACTAGGTGTAGTTACCGTGTGATTCAATTTTTCTATCATGTGTTTCGACAAGATGGAGGTTATGAAAAATTCGTCAAATCGCATTGTCTGTCATATATAAGATTTATTCGACTTAAGTTCATTTGTGAAATCTGATGGAAACTTCTTTCCATCATTCACACTGTCCTGGTCAAAGTCTTCCAAACTCAATCTCATAAATCACATAAGACTATTCCTTAATTAATAAAGTCGATAGATCTCATATAGGTGCACACCCTATTCCTACAATGAATCTACTGTAGCTAACATATACTTCAAGGCTCCGTATAGCTAGGAGATCGAGTTATGGTGTAGTCAAACTACAACAACCTCATTGTGAATAGTCGAGGCACTGCAGGTCTAAGAACTAGTCGCACCAGTATAGCATCGAGAAAGTCACGAGTGAGTAGACATCTAACTGACTTCTCATATTGGTCACGTTCAGTACCGTTGTTCTCTAACAACCACCTGCACTCTCGCTTCAGTGTCCTCACACTGTAGACTCGAGACTCGTCTATCCTGAGGAAAGCAATCCGTACATCGATCTTACTGGATCAATCACCGTCTCCGTGATGATCCTTTGATCGGGAGCAATTTAGAAATTAACCATCAGGGACATATGTCTCAAATTCTTAATTCTTGAGAATATGTGTCATCATCTATTAATTCCTTGGACGATTCATGGATACATATACTATATGAATGGAATTAACTATTCTAATTAATTTGATCAAGTACAAAATTATATCCTAGAAAGAATTAATGTGTCGGCCCGATTAGCTTCTAGGGCATACATCTAACATTGGTGAATTCTAATTACGGAACCACTGTATGTTATCTCATTCGCTAAAATGTTTCTCTTAAGCATTCATTCATTTTTTATTTGATGGGTTTTATCTTCAGATCCATATTTCTCTCTCTGGCCAAAGGAAAACAATTGGCATATGCCTTTAATGCCTTGTTTAAGTGAATTTATCAGTAAGATGGAGCATTTTCTTAGCCGTGTACCTATTATCTAAACATCAGTTCTTTTGCAGGCAAGAAGATGCCCAGGAGTTTTTATCTTTTGTTATGGATCAAATGCATAATGAACTGTTGAACCTTGATGGCCAATTTTCTAGTTCCAATGGAGCAAAATTGCCTCTGATTTCTTCTTCTGAAGATGATGGTTGGGAAACTGTTGGGCCAAAAAACAAGTCTGCAGTGACCAGAACTCAGAACTTTGTGCCATCCGAGTTAAGTGCAATTTTTGGGGGTCAGTTAAGAAGTGTTGTGAAGGCCACAGGTAGGTTGACTTTGTTGCATTATAGAGATTAGAATGCAAGTAGTGTCAAGTATTTGTATATATTCCACTCTACTTGTTCAGTAACATCTACAAATCTGGCAGTTTCCTAATTATAGGTCTCTCTGTTTGGAAGCATGAATATTCAATCCTCTATCTCCTTGGCCAGCTCTTTTAACAGGGTTTTTTTGGGGTGATGCTATTGTAGGTTCTTGCATGTATATTCATTAGGATGATATCAAATGATATGGCTTTTGATTTCATGGAGACTATTATTTGTTACGACCATAGACAATTGTTACCACCACAAACTCAGCATTGGCTAGCTTTCATACAATCCATGTTGTGGTTTTGCTATAGCACCTTGACAAACTGATTTTCAGTTGTCTTAATATTGCCATTGCATGATATATTTTTGTTACAATAATAAAACGTCTGATGGGTTGGCAGTATTGGTTATTCTTTTAAAATTACTATTTGCTTTCGGGGTGCCCTGAAGAAGCAAGTTTATGAACTGATTGCATTTTTCTTATGCTTAATGTCTGTCAGCTAGGGGAAATGCAGAAGGGGCTCATATGTTTGGGCCAATTCTCTTACTAATGGAACAACATCGTTTGGGTCCATAGGAAATTCTCTAAAAGCATGAAAATTGGTTTTTAGTAATATTAGTTTGTGTTAGTTGAATGATTGTAGTTAAAAGTATTATTTACAACAGGCTCAGTCACATTAAGTTTATATCTAGCTTGAAATTGTGAATAATTATTCCTGTTACACTTTTTAAACTTAAGTGCACATAGAAATTTTTTGAATTTAAAATTGAAGTTGGTAAGAGTGTTTAATGATGATGTAATTATTTAAAACCATGTTTTGCATCCATTATGATCAAATATATCCATTAGCTGGCTTGATGCCCTTCTCCCGTAAATGATACTGTATGGATTTGTAGTAGTTTCTTTGAGTAACATGGTAGTTGCTACTGATAATTTTGATAGAAAAGTTCTACCTCATTATCTGGATTAATTTTTTGAGTAAATCTTTACCTGTCATGGTGCCATGCTGAGCATTTATGTTTACTTCAAAAGCCAGGTTTGCCTTAAAAATTAAAGCATCAGGGCATCTTAGACTGTTTATTATAACACATAATGAATATTTGCTATTTGTTTATCTGATTTTAATTTTGATGCTGATAATGAAATGCTAATTTTATAACCTCAAGTTAATCCTAATCAGTGCCCACCTATGATGTATCCTGCAACTACTTCGTCAAGCACACCCTTGCCTGCAAGCCTTATCTCAGTTTTTTGGAACCATTTGTATGAGAATTAATCTTTACCATGTTTCTTTTATTCTGCTATTCTCTCACAGGTTCCTTTTGTCATTTGGAGTCTGCATGTCCACGAAGACTAACTGTAGCCACTCTTCAAAATTTGAAATAGTATGAGCTGTCTCTGTTTTAAACGTTAGGTCCTTGTTGTGTGTATTTCCTGATAGTGCTTTTATGTCTCATTACACTTGCTTTGCGTCTGCTTTGTGATACTTTCTTCCTGGAGTACAAGTGGTCTGGTAGTTTGGTTTGCAGCCATGTCTTCAAATCCTCCAGCTTGAGAATCAGAGGCCGGATACCTTGTATTGGTGTGTGTCTGTGTAGTTGTGTGCTTGAATTTCCCAGTTATATAGATACTGTGAGCTGATACTTTGTCATGTCCAGCAATGGATGATGCAGTTTGGTCAATATTGATACTGACTCTAATAACGATGCATCGATGGTATATGATGAATAATTCCATGTGATGCTTGGATCTCCTTAATTACATTTGATGTAGTTGGATTAATTTTAATGTTTTATGATGCAGGCAACAAGGCTTCAGCTACTGTTCAGCCCTTCCTTTTGCTCCATCTTGATATTTTTCCTGATGCTGTTCATACTATTAAAGATGCACTTCATTTGTTTTCTGCTCCAGAAACTCTTGAAGGATACAGAACTTCATCTGGCAAGGTATACATCCATGCTTTGTTATTTGATATAATTCGTTATGAAGAGCCATCTGGAAATCTTATTTTCAAATTCATATTTCTCCATTACCCTTGACCAGAGTTGGGGAAACCAAGAATTTGTCTACCATCCTCTGTTGGTCCATACCATATTGTTTGTTCTCTGCCAGACAGGTACTGGAATGGTACAAAGGTACATGACTGGTAGAGGGTACAACGTTGTACCTTGCCAGCCCATGAATGGTACGTGATAGCCCCTTGGGGAAATCTATAAGTAGTGTATGGTTTAGAATGTATATTCATATATGAACTTTGCAGCAAGGATCATGAAAACATTGTTGTTAAAATCTTGTAATCCACAATCCAGATCTTTCCATATTAGAAAGACCCTAAATGATCCAGATCTCATACTTGGATCAGGATTGGTTAGGAATATAGGATATAGATCTGTATGATGAATTACACAGACCCTTGGTTCATAAGATCCAACTTGACCATGCTATTTACTTATTAAATCATGTGTCTGTGTGTCTGTTTCCTGTGATAACTTTTAAATTACGTATCACTAATAAGTCTTGTGATATAAAATCAGCAGGCCTATTATTGGAGTTCGTGAAGTTAAAAATAAGGTGCAGATTTTTCATAGTTTAACAAGCACATGTTGAAATCTGGTCTTTCTAGTTTTCCAAAAACACTACCTATAAAGGATAATCGAATTTCTTTGTCATATTTAAATATTGCAAATATCTAGACAGCTTTTATTTCGTTGAATGTGCTATATATGGACTGATAATTGGTCGAAACTAGAGTGTGTGTGTGTGTGTACTTTTATTCTCTATTCATCTACATAACAGTTGGCTATGCTTTTAATATCTATATTTGTTTTATATTTTAAAAATTTTGAAACAAATCAAGAAAAATCTTAGAATCTACAATCCGATACGTAAGCCTGTCCGATTCAAACTAACATTTACGGTTTACGATTTGATCTCCATGTTATCAACATTGCACATAAGCACTCAATATATGAACGAGTTAAACTCAAGTTATGCTCTTGTTTTAAAATGTCAGTTATCTCATGAAGTTACCAGCAAACATCATTTTCAGGCTTGAGGAGCATTCTTGATTTTTAGAACAACATTATTTACAGCTGATGTATCTCTTGAAACAATGACCATTTGGCTAGCCTTGAAAACATGGATTGATTGGCTTGGAGAATAAAAATAAATTTTTGGCAGTGTTACCTCAACATCTGACATTGTTGCCTAGTGTTGGGTGTCACGTAGTGGACGGCACTTAAAAATCTTCAAAGACACTGAAACAAGGACAGTTATATATATATTATGGTTTACTAGGTTGGCTAGTGATAATTGTTAATAAAAAATATTATGTATCATGGAACGAAAAGAAGAAAAGATATGTAATCAGAAGTGTTCAAATGCATCATCTTAATAAAGTTTTGCATTTTAGATGGTTGAGTAAGAGGGCAGGCCTTGGCTCAATGAAGATTACTTCATTGTGACCTGGGTATCATAGGTTTAAAATACGAAAACAACCTCTCTGATGCAGCAATAAAGCTGTGTACATTTGCCCTTCACCAGACTCTATGTTTGCAGGATCCTCGTGCATTGGGACACCCTTTTTTTTATTTTAGATGGTTGAGTGTGAAGTACATTTTCAGTTATATTGAAATGTCGTACCCTTGGCAAATGCTGACACTTAAGGCTAATGTAAGTAGGAAATCTATATGAAGAGTGCCAGGACTGTTCTCTCTTAGTGTCTGAAAGCATTCAGACTCTAAAATTTGCCAAAACAAACCCTAAATTCTAAATACTGTTGTGTTTGGGAAACACAGTTGAGAAGTATGAACAATTCATACAACAGTCTGATGACAGGTTTTACTATTGTTGCCATAATTTTTTCTAACAAATTTTTTTTTAGTATACCAAATCAAAATCTGATGTGCTTTCTCGATACCTTGCTCATACTCAGGTCCCTTCTCCCAACAAATTGGAGTTTGCCATGGAGCATGAATCTTTAACTAAGAATGCTCCATGACAAAATCAAGCGGATCTTTACAATTAACTGCCAATCTCATATTAAACTCTTTCACAAAGTGTGCCAACATTTTTTGGCTTACGCTGCTAGGATCTTCCACCAATTAGTTAACATTTCTTTGTGCCATTAGGCTTTTGGGAGGTGCGAAGCTACTTTAAAATGCAAAGTTCTTGGTTCTTTGCTAAAAGCTGGTTCGTGGGAGCTAGGAAGATGTGCCTTTTGTTGCAATAGAAAGTTACATGTAACAGAAAGATACATGCATGAACATGCTCATGTGCACATGCACTCACTTTTTTTGGAGGGGACAGATAGGGAGAGATGGGGAGGTGGGGAGAGAGAGGGAGATGCAGATTGATCCCTAGACCTTAGGCAAGTATAATTCAAGTAACAGAAGGCATGAAAGCTGCTATCTGTCTGAATCCTAGATTCTCACATTGCTACTCTAATTCTGGCATTTTCATCTCCATTGCTAATCACTTCAACCAACAGATAAGTGCACAGATAGGTTTGGAGGGGAGGATTTTTTTCCTTTTTTTTCTTGTGTGTGTGGAGAAGGGGGGGAGAGAGTCTCTCTTAATCCGACTCTAGTTGTGGCCCTTGCATTGCCTTTACTATTCATCTCAATCAATAGATAAGTGCACACATGCACAATTTTTTTGGGGTATGAGGGGGGAGGGGGAGAGGGAGGGAGAGAGAGAGATGCCAATTCAACTCTAGATCATAGCCAAGTACCATGGAAGGTAGCAGAAGTCATGAGAGAGGGTGGGGGGCGAGAGAGAGATGCCAATTCAACTCTAGATCATAGCCAAGTACTATGGAAGGTAGCAGAAGTCATGAAACCTACTCTCTCAATCTTGCATCAGTTCACAGTGCTACTCTAATGCTGCCTTTTACGTCTCCCTCTACTATTCATTTCAAGCAACGGCTAAGTACACTGTTATTTGGAAACATCTTAAGATTTTTCCATCTTACCTTCATTCAAGTCTTCTTAGGCATACCTCTCCTCTTCTTCTGTCAATACCAGTGTACATCTCAGCATTTCCAATCATCCTGCAGACCAAATTATTTCAGTATGCTCTCAATACTAGTGTACTTCAGAGCTTCAACTTACCTTCTAACATTTACACACACACACACACACACACACACACATATATATATATATATATATATATATATATATATATCCACCTGAGCATCCTACCGCTGCGATACTTAGCTCTTATCTGGCACCTTGTTTTCTACCTAACATTTATAGATGCTATACGGGCTTCAAGGTAGATGGAACTTCTTGTCGTACACTACATCATTATGGTATCACATTCACATGGCGCTCGACCTGCTCTCATACTAATAGAAACATCTCAGTCTATGTCCTCGTTAGAATCAATTCCACAAAAGTAGTCACTTATGGGTAGTTGTTAGCTAACTGTCATCAGGTTTTATATCTGGTTAGTCATCCATGAAAATTGTATCTTCAAAACAATTGCAGTTATTTTCTTTAAGCCTCGTATGCTTCAAGGCCACCCTTTCCAAATCCTTCTACATATTGCTTAAGGGAAAATTTTTGTTGAGATCAATATACATTACAATATTTTTTGTCTTAAAAAAATCCTAAAAAGAAATTGCCTTCTGGATTTTGCATGAATTTGCTCATACCCCTTGCGTAGCTAATTGCTGTAATGTCAACCTTGCTTCTTTTGGATTGTTTCAATGTCGCCCACCTTCATCTCAATTGCAGCCAGAGCATGCTGGTGGTGCCTACATGGCTGGTGATATTGAGATAGTTCACTGAAAGCGCCACTTGCCAGCTGATGTGGAGTTAATATAGTGATGTGGTCTTGTCATCACCGTCACCCGATCAACAAACCCACCCTCAAACCCTAACCCCATCCCCTCCCCCAACCCTAACCCTATCCCTCCTCCAACCCTCCTCTCTAAGACGGCCACACAGTCCCCAACTCCACCGCCTCCCTGGCCTCTGTTCATGACCAGCATTTGTCAGAAGCAACAAGGAAAGAACCAATCAGAAGTAAAAATGCAGAAATTCTATGAAAGATGAGAGCACCAATTCCATGGTTGATGCTTAGAAATCAGAACTAAGAAAAAATAAGAGCACAAATTCCACAGTAAATGTTTAGAAAACAAGGGATAATTGCACAAGTTGTCGACCAACAATCCTAAGGATTTAACAATGTCAGGTTTTAACTGTGTCACCATCTAGAATTGAATCTATAATCAGCAAAGCCACTTTTGCATGCAAGAAAATGGCATGCTGATGATGCAAAATATAAACTCATATGCAGATTCTTCCCATCCAGCTTTTATGAGCAATCACCAGTAGTAGCTGCAATATGCTTGATTGCTTCTGTTTACAATACATGTGGCACTAACTTGAACTTCTGGAAGAGACGATGCTTATGTACCTGATCTACCAAACATAAGCTGATCCAGAAGCTCAAAAATAAGAAGAGAACAAATCAGCACTAAGAGAACCAAACATGAGCTGGTCCTTCATTTAATTCCATGATTCGTACTAAGCAAAGAGAAGAACACCAATTCCACGAATAATGTCACAATGACAAATCCTTCTGCAATCCACCAATGGATCAAAATTGATCCCTTTGTGGTCTTCAGGGTAAATAGAGAAATAAAGGAAACATGGTTTCAAATGAGAGGGAAGTTCTCATAACTCAACTGCAATGAAGCCATAATAGAGTTATCATTTTGGGCCAATTCATCATGAAACTTATCGGCAATCCACCTCCATTCAATAAAGTAGCAGGTTTACAAAACATCATCCCTCCAGCAGCCTTAATTACTCAGGGAAGCCTAGCACATTTTCGCACAATTTCCATCCCAACTTCATTCAACTTGAAATCTAAATCGCTTTCACAGACCCCAGCAAAAGCAATCCTTGAGAACTAAGACCAACTCTCTTCAGGTGTGAGGAATTTGAGTTGATGGAGTCACTTGTCAGCAACTCCCATTTGTTTAACAATCCATTCAAACCTTGTTGTTATTTTGACTCCATTGCCATTTCCTTTGATAGTCCATCATTCAAGCATGTCCGCCAGCCACTTTCTAAGATCCAGACAGATCCAAGACTAGCAAATAACTCTTGCCCAACAAATAGTGGTCAGTCTTCATCAATAGCTATCCTTCATTATCTCCAATGCTCACATCTCCCAAGTTCTTTAGCATATTTCCCATGATCTTGTGCTCTGCAAAATTCTGTGAAACAGATATCCACATCCTCTTCTCAAATTTGTCTTCTACCTTGCTATCACAAAATACGTTCTATGAGTGGTGCTCTTCCCCAAACCACCCATACCAACTATTCCAATACCCTTCAGACTATCACCCAGTTCAAATAAGATGGCTTTTGAAGCAGATGATTCCTCAAGGATCAGTTGGTTCATACGAGCTATGTCTTTTGCATGGAGACTGGGGGTGGTAGTGGCGGTCTGGGGGGATGGAGGAGGCGGCGGCGGCGGCGGCCAAGGGATCGACTGCGGGGACTATGTGTGGAGGAGGGTTGGAGGTTAGGGTTGAGGGAGGGAATGGGGTTAGGGTTTGGTTGGGTTTTATTAATAGGAGTAAGGGTGATGATAGATCCAGATCGCATAAAACTTCTATGTCAGCTGACAACTAGGCACCATTGGCGAGCTACATCTATGTCAGCTTTTCAGTAGGTACTGCCAACGAGCTCTAACCCCAACTAGGAGGAAGGTGGGCCACATTACAACAATATGAAAAAGGTAGGGTTGACATTACGGTAGCTAGACCTGTAGGGGGTTATTTGCAAATTCATACAAAGTGCAGGGTTTCTTTTTTTTTAGCCGAAAAAAAAGAAGGGACCAGATTTCAATGTTTCTCAACCAACAAATTCTTGATGAAAAACATTATTTCGAGTTTCCTTTGTGGTTGAAATTTTTAAAATTTGAATTTTGCTTTTTGGGAAACCATGAATGAAAAGATAGCATGCTTATTTTCAGTAGCATTCAGTGCAAAAACTAGCCAAGCAAACATCTTTTCCTGCAAACGTAATGTGGATTACATCAGTTATTATTCATGCATGTTTTTGGGAATACCAGTCTAATCAATAATATAAAATTATGTCTGGAAATCAAACTGTTATACCCATACTTCATGCTGAATTACATTACAGAGTCCAGACCATAATCACCGCTGTCCATACTGTCGTTGAACTCACCATCACATATTACAGCATAAACATGATTAAAGAATTGAAATTCATGCTTTGCATAGGCATTCTCTTTTATAGCAATCTGTCCTTTAGCAAATTCTTCTTGTGTTCTCTTTTATATCTTTTGTTATGGGCCTGTTAATAGAAGAAAGGACTGTAAAGGTCCTTAAACATCACATCCTTCCAGTGTCAAATTATTTCTTGGTTCTTACGGATAGGAACCATTTTGTGCAGGCTGGGGTGGTTAGTGCTAGCAAGTCTATAAAAATACAGACACTGTCCAAGATAATGATACTTCATCTGATGAGGTTTAGCTATGGAAGCAAAGGAAGCACTAAATTGAACAAGCCTGTCGGCTTTCCCCTTGAGCTTGTACTTGGCCGTGAGTTACTTGTCTCTCCATCATCAAAGGTGAGTTTTTCTTCCCCATGTATTTCTGTTTATGCTATTCTCAACTTCTTTCCAGATCATCCCTCTTAACCTTCTGTTCTTGTTTCCTCCTCTGTTCAATTTTTAATTACTTTCAATTCCATATGTACTTTCAGATTGGTTGTATTCCTTTTATTCGAAAACTTGAACAGGGGAGAAAATAGAAAAGATCGGGAACAACAGGAGAAATCTACACCTGGATATTAGTCAGGATATTTTTCTTATGACTGTTCTGGATGCCCGAATTGCCTACAGAATCATTAGCTTTTCACTTTTTCCAATCTATTCTTGCAGGGTCGGAAATATGAGCTCGAGGCCACCATCACTCACCATGGTAGAGAGCCCTCTAGAGGTCATTATACCGCTGATGCGAGGTATTCTGATGGTCGCTGGCTTCGGTTTGATGATGCGTCTGTCACAGCTGTGGATATAAATGAAGTCCTGCATGACCAGGCATATGTTCTCTTTTACAGACAAATATAGGTGGTCATGTATTCTTCCAGAGTCATGTTGGTGTCTATCCTGACCTGTTCTTCAGCTGATATATATATATATATATATATATATATATATATATATATGTTAATACAATAGCTGAGTTTGTGGGCAGGAAGGAACAATGTTCATAATGTATGTAAAGCTAATTGAGCTGGATTTTCCTGGTGTACCTTCTTGTTTTTCTAACTTACAGTGTGGAAATAAGAAAAATCATTTAAAAAAAAAAAATGCAAGTTTGTATCTTAAAATGTGTCGTGTACACAATTTTCTGTGGACTTTATCTCACTCCTAGAGCCTCCTCCTTGAATGGTTGTGAAGCTGAATGGGTTCGGGTTGTATCTTTCGTGCAAAAGGATTGATATTCTTACACATTGCACCCCACACAGATTTCAAGCACATCAGGATTATTTCATTCGTCTGCGTGCATAGATCTCAAAGCAACCATTGCATAATCAAACCAATGGTAGATTCCCATATAAGTTGGGGATGTGCATCTTGCAGTATGGGAGTGGGGGCATTCATTTGCTATCCCACTTGAGGCCAATCATTGGTGACTCAAACTGTTTGGTCGGTACGTGGTAAAGCTTCTAATCTTGCATTTCGATAGTGTGGAGTGTGGACGTAATTATTGCCACTTCTAAGTTTAGGGATGCTTTAGTTTAGATGACTTGAGATTATTGGCCACAGATTTTGTGAGATTGCTTGGAAGATATACTCCTGCCTTTCCCAAGTCACTGCTCCTAGAAAAAAAGGAACATGAGATCAGATATTATTCGCTTCAATCAAAGCTAAAGTTGGTGCTCAGCAAAAAAGGCTAAAGTTGGAAGAATATACATCACGGAACTTGCTTGGAAGCTCCCTACCTCATAAATAAAGCTTAAAAGAGCTGAGCAACGAAATGATGGTCAAATTTCCATCCTAATTTTGATGGCCACTATTTAGTCTTAAAAACAACACATTCCTGAAAATTAAACCTATCATTCATGGCCAACTCTAAAATTATGGTGTGGAATGGCTTTAGAACTTACCACGGACTGTCATGATAGACCCTATTGTTTCTTTTGAGTAAAGAAAAATATATGGATGCGATTTTTTCTTTCTGATTTTTAAAATGATGATGCTTTTCCATTGCAATAGCTTCAATACCAGCAACATTTTTGAGGCAATCACCGGCCAAAACCTGAACATATTTCCAGGCCTGCTGCTCTTGCTAAACTTCTTTGTTCTTCAGCCAAACTCATGAACTCGGGTAAAATAAGGCCCGTACTCTGAGAATTTTGAACTTCAATAAGTTGGTACATACAATTTTTTAACCGTTGCTTAGGTAGATGAAAGTTAACATAAGCATTCAATAAACTCAAAAGTAGGACTGAGCAAATAATCGAAATTAAAGAAACTCATCCAATCCGATCCAGTAAATATCGATTTTGATCGGTTGAAAGATAAATTGAATGGAATCAAATTGAAATTTATAAAAAATCAATTATTTATAGTCGAATTCAGTACCTATATTTTTAAACTGTATGAAATCAAACTCAACCGATGTAATATGTCACAAACTCACTTTCATTTTGGACGGCGTCGTTTAGGCTTCAATACTTCAATATTTTGTTTAAACTTCATTTTAAAGGTTTAGACTTTTTCTGCATTAATTTGATCAAAAAAAAAATAAATGAATCAATATTGAATTTAAAATCAATATTAGATCAATATTGAAGTCCAAACCGATATAACAAATCCGAACCTGCTGCAAAATGTTCACTTCGATTTTAAATGATTTATATATAATAAATAGTCAGTGAATTAATTTTTTTTAATTTAATTAAATTTGATCAGATAATTTTTTTTTTTTTCAATCTGATCGGATTCAATCCATATTCAATCTTATTTAGAGGCTTATGTCATAATGGCCATAATTTAAACCGGAGAAGACTCCATCTTACCATCAAAATAACTCAAGATGATATATACATGCGAGGAAGTTCTTGCTGATGGAACTTGATTAGGGATGGACTGACTATCTTTCTTTTCAAAAAAAAAAAAAAAAAAAAAAGTATGGTGCAGGTCTATGAATTTGATTGGCGCTGAAGACCATTTATACAGCCACTTAAGACCTGTCAAAAGAATCAAAGTGGTACTTCTTTGGTCGATATAGGTTCCAAATCATTGTTGTCGTATTTGCAAACTAACAAATGATTGAGAGATTGAGAGAGAGAAGGGAAGCAGGGGGAGGTATCCAATGGTGCGTTATAAAGCCATGTCAGACTTGTTAGTATATGTTTTGGTATCCCCATATGTTTTTTATGTGTACGGATATTGGGTCCACAAATTTTCTATGTACTCGATCGTATAGCTGATGTGTATGGACCCATATATTTTCTATGTACTCGATCGTATAGCTGATATATATGGACCCACATATTTTCTATGTACTCGATCATATAGCTGATATATATGAATCTATCATATAATGCGAACTTTCGTATGCTCGTTACAAGCCATGTCCTGTAGTTCAAATATCTATACCTCATTTTTTGCATATGTTTTGGGCCACGTGTATCACACATGCCAGACTAACCATATTAATCAAAAAAAAAAAAAGAAAAAGAAAAGAAAAGACAATTCAAGTCTCATCCTTTATTTATTTATTTATTTATTTATTTTTATTAAGAAGTCTCATGCATCTTTAGGAATCTGGGACTTCAGAGTGCATTTATCTCTGCACATAATGATTATAGTAAGGTCAAATTCACTCGGGTGCAATCAACTGATTCTTTAGAATGGATTATCTATGTGAAAGATTGCAATATAAAATCGATGGCAGGGTCGATGGACTTATAGGATGATGCAACAAGTCTTTATTAAAGTAAAATTCACCTCTTCTTTTTAGTGATATATTGTGGTATGGGTTGGTTAAAAGAGTAACGCTAATTCATCACACTATCTCACAAATCAGGTAAATTGGATTACTTGTGCACTTGTTAGCCATGTGTCTTTCTTGAAATGCTGAATGCATATGGAGTTTTTGTTGGATTTGATCCAATTTAAAGGCACCTGGATGTGGCCTTGCTAGTATACATCGTTATTTTTTTTTTCTTGTTTTAACTTAATCTAGCCTCTAGTTCAAGATAAGCCTCTGATACTTCTATGTAACTATACTTAATCTTCGCAACTATTTCTGATGAGTGAAGCACATTATAAAAAAGTACATTCTAAGGATTTGGATCCCAACTCATCCAAAAGTGTTTGTAAGATTCTTCCCATCAAAAATACTTAGAGTTTAATCTAAACATTCAATGTGCTATTTGTGGGTGCCGAAAAAAATCTAGGTATTCTTTTTAGATCTTTTTGTGGTTGCAATCAAGTTGGTTTCAATGACTGTCCATGATTTTATTTTCATATAAATTTTATCACTTCATACAATTTAATAATTTTTATTTTCATTCCAAATCTGTCCCCTATTTTGCTCTGAAAAATATTGTGTACGTTTATTTGTCATACCATGCAGCTTGAAGGGGATATGAGCGTTTGCATGGTACCAACTTAACTAACACCTGCACATGAACTCAAATGCACATGATAATAACATAGATTAGTGGACAGAGTTATTTCCTCCTTTTTCTTAAAAAAGATAAGTGTTGTGTCCAACTCCCACGCTTAAGGTCGGACAGACAAGATGACGATGTATGCTAGAGGCACCACTTGAGCTTCGATTTTGAGTCTATAAAAAAATTCTACCGGAGTGTTTTCTAGCAAGGACCCTCCGACGCTCAAGTCAGGAGATGGAGAACAATGAGAGAAAGAGAATGGGAGTCGAGAACTTACTTTGGGAATCCCTATGCTTCTCTATTTGTAGAGAGGAAGTTGGAGTCGTGCATGCTTTAGAGACTTGATCGATCCCTAATTTTTGCACGTAGATTAGATTGATAGAGAGTTTCTTCCTTTTGGGGTGTGATTCGATTACAGAGAAGTTCTTCTTTATCTGGACTTTCTCAAATTATAGGAGGACCTGATTCTGTCAAGAAGTTTTTTTGACCATATCTCGACCTTGATCGACCTTAAATAGTTCGTCATAAATCAAGGAGACTACCTCGGCTTCAACTGAGGATCTGGCCGTTGCTCGCTGCCCTTATCCAACATTGCGCACCTGGCCCCTCTAGGTTGGCTGTAGACATCCGTCGAGCTTGACTAGATCCGATCTATTTTTGTTCAGTGGGTACCATGGATGAAGCCGGTCGAGGTCGAGGTGGAGATCCAGAACAAATGTCCCCCACGTTCGAGCCCGAGCTTGAGTGAGATCGATCGAAGAGAATATAAGTTCGAGGTCGAGGCTGTTTCTACCAAACTATCCCTAAAATTTTTATCGGTGACATATGTCGAAGATCAGTATTGCCCGTTAAAATGATTTTTCATCTAGACCATTGGATTCCTGGATCCACATGAGCTCTGCTCGGGCCAATCAAAAGTTGCCACTTGGTGTTCATCGAGGGTGGGAGATGATTTATCAGTAGATCGGAGCCGTCCGAGCTTTTATAAATAGGTGCTGACCTACCTGACTTATTTTTCACTACTTCCATTGTTCTGAGAGAGGTGAGACTCAGTCACTTGGATGATTTTCGAAGGACTCCTTAGCTATAGCCGAACTCAGTCTGATGACCACAGTCTGCACTCTTAAGCTTGCTCGATCGTATCCCTCTTTAGGTTAGTCCTCCATCCTTCCTTAGGTCTTCATTATGAGTACATCAAGTTCGTCCCCATCTACTTAGACCTCGGATGATGCTCTGGGAGATGCGGACCCTACGTCCGATGTGAGCTGTTCTTCGGATGAATCCGAAGTAAGAGAGGTGCCGGAGTTCTGTCCTTTCATGATAGGTTCTATCCTCTCCTAAGAGGACTTAGAAGTTATTCATTTGAGGTATCATATCCTAACCGAGTTTAGGCTGGAGGTCATCGGTTCTAGAGAGCACATAGCTCTTCCACCTTAAGGTCGGATCGGCCTCTACAAGAAATCTTTTAAGACCAGGCTTAGGTTATCTTTTAACTTCTTAGTTGTAGAGCTGCTAAATACATATCAAATAGCCCCTTGTTATATAGCGTCAAACTCATGGCATTTAATCATAGCATTTTTAGTTCATTACCTTCTCCTCAAGGTCGAACCAACCACTCGTCTCTTCAGGGCATGCTTCATGTTAAAAGAGCATCCTAAAAAGGTCGGGTGGTGGTATGTCTCTCTTCGAAAGGGATGACGTCTCTTTCGAGGAGCTCTTTCCTTGGTGCACAACTGGAAGAAGCAGTATTTCTTTATCTCGGCCAAGAAAATTTGGGACATTAGCACATCATGGGGTCAACCTCGGAGGTCAGCAGTCAGGGCTCCAATTTTATCTGATGCCAAGGAGGAGGCATTGAAGCTAATTTTCAGCCACAATTCTCCCCCGCTCTTTAAGCTTCTTTTCGAGGAGAATTTGCACAAGATCGGGTTGAGCCCGATCGATCCCACAAGTAAATTATCTTTTGAAATGCTTTACCTCAACTTTTTTTTCTTAGTTAACATTATCTTTCGTCCAGATATGAGGGCCGAGGACGTAGAAGCTTGGCATCGAGCAACAAAAAGAAAGAAGTCGCAGCAGCCCCCACTCCAAAGTGGGGACGAACTGAGGCCGTCCTCGCCCAGTCCATCGTTGGTGATTCTTTGGCGTCTAGTCACACTTCGAGGAAGGAGCCTTCTTCTAGAGCTTGGCTCGCACAACCCCTCCGTGTTAGAAAATCGGGTAGGATATATACATAGATTTCAAAAATCTTTTGAATAGCAGCGGAAAGGAACTAGATTAAACCCTTTAACCCTATATGCATTAGATCATATCTAATCCTATCCGAGCTCACGAATACAAATATATATATAATTTGAAAATAAAATAAAGGATGAGATCGAATCTCTATACCTTCGCACAGGTTGAAATTCACCGCTATCGATGATCTTAGATCCAAAGGTCCTAAAGCTGCATACGTGTCCAACCTCTACAAGTATCCATCAAGATCAATCTTAAATCTTTCTTCGTATGGTAGATCCTTCTTCTCCAAGTAAGATCTTGATCTCTTTGAATCTTGATCAACTATTGATCTTGGTAGCAACTTCAACCCTGCAGCATTTTTCTCCTTGTTTCTTGTTGTAGAAGAAAACCTTCTCAACTCAAGCGTGTGGAAGATGGACGCCCAACCCTTGGGCATGGGAAAGAGAAGAGGGAGAGAGGGAGAGGCATGGAGATGTGGGAGGAAGAGTTTAGAATTCTCAAAATTCAACCTCATGGAACCCTAGGAGACCATCTCCTTAAATAGGCATTTCTTGATTCCAAATAATTATCCAATCAGACTAAAAAGATTAGATCTTATCTCATAAGTTCTCTTATTTTTTGATCTAATTTTCTTTTCCAAAAAATTAGATCTAATTGGAAAGGCCATCTCCTCTTTTAGTAAGCAGATGGGGTGCCCCAGTTAAATAAGACAGATTGAGTGGGTGCCCCTCATAAAAGAAAGCAAGTAGTTGGGGCGCCAACACTTTGCGCCCCCTTAGGATTTTCATGCAAAAGAGAAGGGGTATGGCCCCTCTTACTTTTTCCTTCAACGCCAATGCAAGAGAGGGGTGGGTCCCTCTCTCTTCCTCATGCCAATCCAAGGTTGGCACCCCTTGGACTTTTCAAAAGAGAGGCATGGCGCCATCTCTTCTTTTCTATAATTCCACACACAATATTAAAAAATAAATGAGGTTATAATAAGAAAATAATTTAGCCAACTCATTGACTTAATCCAATCTTTTTGGGCTCATAATTAGGCGTCCAGCAAAATCCAAATGGATTTAGGTTAAGTTTAAAGCTATGAACTTGATCCAATTGAAGTTCAGAGAAGAATTAGGCTTAACTATGTGCTAGCATAGTTTTCTTAAACCTAATAAGATTTCAATAAATCCTAACCTAATTAGAACTTCACAAGTCCAATTGATAAATTCAAGATTAAATCTCTTAATGTGTGATCCCATAGGTTCCATTCTATTTGGTAGTGAGATATATTATAATCTCCATCACAATATCATCGAAACTCTTTTCGATGGATTGAAATAATTTTAACTCTACCTTTCGAGGATCATCGATCATCAAGATGATGCTCAATGAGTCCTATAATCTACCAATGATACCTAGTAGTATGTAGTGATAATTTTATAGAATGAAAATATGAATCTCTAGGTGCAGTTATCGTATGATTCAGTTCTTCTATCATGAGTCCCGACTTGATGGAGGTCATAGAGAACTCGTCAGACCCCATCATCAGTCATATACAAGATTGGCTCGACTCGAGTTCATTTATGAATTTCGTAGAAACTCTTTTGCAGTATTCACACTTACTTTGGCCAAAAACTTTCTGAACTTAGTCTCGCAAATCACATAGAACTTCACCTTTTCTATCAAGATCGATAGATTCTATCTAAGTACATCCTACTCCAAACAGCGAATCTGAACCTACTGTAGCCAATATATACAGCAAGGGTCCGAATGGCTAGGGACTAAGAGAACGTGCAGTCAAACCTAATAGCCTCGCTGCGAATAGCCGATGACACTGCAGGTCAAAGGATCACTAACACCACTGTAGCATCGAGATAACCACTGACGAGTGAGTAGATATCCAAGTAATTTTTCATATTAGTCATGCACAGTGCAAGTTATTTTCTAACAACTACCTGTACTCTCACCTCAGTATCTCTACACCACAGATCTGAGACTCATATGCTCTAAAAAGAGATGATCCATGCATCGATCTCAAATGGATTGATCACTGTCTCCATGACGATCTTTCGATTAGGAGCATTTAGAAACTAACTACTAATTAATGCATATCTCAAATTCTCAATAATTGACTTTTAGGGCACATATCTAACAGACTCTCACTTGACCTAAAGCCAATTGACCATGTACCTAAGACCCATCTTTTCAAGGTGAGCTTCGGTATTCTGTTGATTGAGAGGCTTGGTCAGCGAATCCCCCACGTTCTACGTGTAGTCAACTCTTTGCACCTCGACGAACTTCTTCTCGAGGTATTCGCATATGATGTGGAGTCGTTGCTCTATATGCTTGAACTTCTGATGAGACCTGGACTCCTTAGTGGGGGCTATGGCACCGTTGTTGTTGCAGTGTAGTGCAATGACATCTGATAGCATCACATCCAGCTCCGCAATGAACTTTTTAAACTAGAATACTTTCTTAGCAACTTCAGAAGCGGTGATGCACTCTGCTTTCATGATCGAATCTACAATGATCGATTGTTTGAAACTCTTTCAGCTAATCGATTCTCCATTGCACAGAAAAATACACCCTGATGTAGATTTTCTATCATCGACATCAGACATGAAGTTTGAATCGATGTATCCTTCTACTTTCAGCTTCGATGCTCCATCCAGAATCAAGAATAAATTCTTAATCCTTCTTAAGTACTTAAGGATATTCTTCACAGCAATCCAATATTCTTCATCTGGATTCGCCTGATGCTTGCTCATGACACTCACAGCAAGGGCTATATTAGGCCATGTACACAACATAGCATATATGAGGCTCTCTATTGTCGAGGCATAAGGGATCTTGCTCATGCGCTGGATCTCCTCAGATATGTCAGGATACATCTTCTTGGAGAGATGAATGCCATACCTAAGAGGTAAGAGACCCCTCTTGAAATTTTTCATGCTGAACCTCTTCAGCATCTCCTCAATGTACATACGCTGTGAGAGTCCTATCATTCTTTTAGATCTATCCCTATAGACCTTTATACCAAGAATGTAAGAAGCTTCTCCTAGGTCTTTCATGGCGAACTCTTTGGACAACCATACTTTGATCGATGTCAGCATGAAAATATCATTCTCAATCAGGAGGATGTCATCGACGTACAATATGAAGAATGTGACAATATTCTCATTGATCTTATTGTACATACATGGCTTCTTCTCATTTTTGATGAAATCAAATATTTTAATCACATCATTAAAGTGAGTATTCTAACTCCGAATACTTGTTTGAGTCCATATATGGATCTTTGCAGCTTGCAGACCTTGTAATCACTATCATTGGACGTGAAATTCATAGGCTGCTCCATATAGATATCTTCCTTAAGATATCCATTCAGAAAGATAATTTTCACATCCATCTATCAGATTTCATAATCATGAAAATCTGCAACCGCAAGCACATCTAGATGGATTTCAGCATGATCACAGATGAAAAGATTTTTTGATAGTTAATGTCTTCACATTGACTATAACTTTTTTCTACCAATTGTGCCTTATAGGTTCTACCTGACCATCCAACCCAATTTTCTTTTATATATTTATTTACACTCAATAGGTATAATACCTTCAGGTGGATCTACTAAGGTCCAAACCTACTTGAAATGCATGGTGTCAATTTTTGACTTCATCACTCTATCTATTTCTCGAAGTCTATATCTGACATCACCTCATCGTAGGTCTTGGGATCGTTCCTAATATTTCTATCTCCCATAAGAAATACTTTCTCTAAATCCTCTATAAGAATACCTAAGTATCTTTTAGAAGGATGGAAAATCTTATTTGATCTATGAGGTGGAGGTGGTACCACATCTATTAGCTCATTATTGGGTTTAGATTCTTGGACTCGATGCTCTTCAAAGATCTTCTCCTCAAGCTCAATCTTCCTCCCACAGTCTTCATCCTGGATAAACTCTTTTTTCAAGAAAATGGCATGATAGCTTATAATTACATTATGATCCTCAAGAAGATAGAAGTAGCATCCCATGGATTCCTTAGGATATCTTATAAAATGAGTTCTAAAAGATCTAGCCTCTAACTTATCCATCTGTTGTTGCTTGACATAGGTCGGACATTTTCAAATCTCGAGATAACCAAGAGTTGGCCTCTTACCATGCCATAACTTGTATGGTATGGTAAGAACAGATTTAGAGAAAATTCTATTCAATAGATGAATTGCTGAAAGTAACATATGTTCCTACAGAAAATCAGGAAGATCTGTAAAGCTTATTATGGACCAAACCATATCTAATAGGATTTAATTTCTCCTTTCAGATACCTCGTTGAGCTGAGGTATCCCTGGAGGTGTCCACTGTAAGACTATACTGTTATCCTTGAGATAGGTCTGAATTTTTCTACTAAGATATTCTCCTCTTCGATCTGATCGAAGAACCTTTATGGATATTTTGATCTATTTTTCTACTTCATATCTGAACTCTTAAAATTTTTCAAAAGCTTCAGACTTACGATGCATCAAATACACAAAGCCATATCGTAAGAAATCATCGATAAAGATTATGAAATAGATATAACCATCCCTAACCTGTACATCAAATGGACCACACAAATCAGTGTGCATCAGGGCTAATATCTCAATGACTCTTTTTTCTTATCCTACAAAGGGCAGCTTAGTCATTTTTCTTAAAAGACATGACTCATAAATTGGATAAAATTCGAAAGTCAGTGGTCCAAGAAGATCATTTTTCTCTAGTTTGTTGAGTCTGTCCTCTCCGATATAACCTAGCCTAAGATGTCATAGATACTTTTGGCTGATCCTATCTCTAGATCTCTTAGACCCTATGGTACTCACTATTTGCTCGTTAACATTAATACTTGCATCCACATGCAAATGATAAAGATCGTCTATCAAATAGGCACGTGCAACATATTTATTTTTCAAATAAATTATGCACAAATCTTTATTAAAATAAAAATTACAAATATCCCATGCCAATATAGAGACAAAAATCAAATTTTTACTAGTTACAGAAATATAATAATAATCTTTTAAAATTAAACTAAATCCTGACGGTAATCGCAAAGAGTAGGTCCCGACGGCTATGACAGCAACTCTTGCCCCATTACCGACTCAAAAAATAATTTCACCTTTTCTTAGCCCTCTAACTTTCTTTAGACCTTACATAGAAGTGCACAAGTATGCACTCGAACCAGAATCTAGAACTCAACTGAAAGAAGAGGAAACTGTTAGATTAGTTTCAATAACGAGCAAATCAGATGTGCCTTCAGAAGGCTCATCCAAGTTAAGGACATGAGTCAATTTCTCAGAACAAAAATCTAATCTCAAGTTCTGGAGCCAGTCATTATGATTGGACTCGATCAACCTATTGGTGTCAAAAATTTGGACTAGTGGGTTAGAACTTGATATGATTATCTGCAGAGAGAACAATTTCTAATTAGATATTTATACCTAATAGATGTTTGTTCTAGGAATTTTAAAAAATAAACAAGGCTTCCACTATTTTTTTGAATCTTCCACACTCCTCAGATGAAGAAATAAAAATCTATATGGATCGATTTCTAGTAGGTACTGCACTCCCACTGATCCATGTGTACCTCACCTAACAGTTATTGGTGACACATGAACCAATGAGTGGACAACACCTTGTCTATTGCTTTACCAAGCAAGATGTAGTAGATTCGGTCTCTAAGTCCTGTGGCCTCACCTAACAGTTATTGGCATATTTTTTAGTTAAATCAGACCCACCATTCATCAGTGGGCGTAGAGCCATCATTGGGTCCCTCACCTAATAGTTATTGACCCCAACCCCATCTCTACCCCAGGGCATCAGATGCCAATAGAGTGGTTGTGCCTCTTCGATGCAATCAAACCACTGTAACCAGTCGAAAATAATCAACGTCAGGAAAGGCACCCATATTTCTACGATGGTGGAAGACCATTTGACTTAAATTCAATTGAGAAAATTTAATTTAGGTCTCATCTACTTAGTTACATACATTAAATGTAATGACTAAACTAGTTTAGGTCAGCCCATCTCATATCTAACCCACCTAGCTGGCATGGGTGAACATGAATTACTAATCAACCAGACTCAATCCATAATCTATTAAATGACCAGGTAAGTGAGATTGATGGGAGAGATATGTCATTAACCCACCATAGATGCTATCTATGCGAGAGCTTCCAATTAAAAATCACCAGTCAAGAATGCCAAATTTACCTTAGATACTAAATGGTCTATTAGAATCGAATCCGGTGACTTAATTATTCAAGCTCGAACCAAGGAGCTAAATTCGATCTTCAGATAATCAATTCATATCAAGTATGAATCGATTGACCAACTACAACTAATCTCAATTTTGAGCCCCTATTGACCCAAACACATCAATATCTGATCGGATTCAATCAACTACTCAAAATTGAAAAAAGGATTCTAACCTGATCTAATCATAGATCCTATTGTAATTTAATCCCTAGACCTAATTGGTTCAACCCATACCCAAGAGTATATTTTTATAATTAAAATTTAGATCTTAAATTCATAATTTTTAGATCCTTTAATTTCAAATCTTAATTCTTAATTAAGTACATTATGGACATGGGTTCAGTTTAGATATCAAAATAATTTTTAATCTAAATTATTTAATATTATATCAAATATAATTTCATATTTTGATATTCTCCTTACATCATTTAAGGTTCTAATTTAGATGAAAAATAAAATTTAAATCTAGACAACTTTACCATGCAACAAAATAAAAGATCCTATGATTTTTAGATCTAAGGTTTGACTGAAAAGTAAGTTTTAGACCATGAGTGTACAAACTATATATCATATACATCATTTTCAGATCTAAAATTAATCAAAAATATATATCAATATATGCATAAATATCTAGATCTAAAAAAAATTAAAATACATATCTAACATATATATTAAAGGATCTATATTTAAAATGTATCTCACATGCATGCAGTTTTAGATCTAAACTACAATCATATATCACACATATATATTAAGTTTTAGATCTAAAACTAATAAACACATATCTTATATGTATAAAATTAGATCTAAAATAATAATTAAAATATTTTAAAAATATCTTTTCAAAAATGATTCGCATCGGACTAGGATAACTTTTTTAATATAGGAGGTAAATCTTATATCAAGATAACTTTATATCAATCTGATGCAAATTTTTAATTATTCTAATTTTAGATCTAATATGATTAAATAGATCTAATTTTAGATCTAAAATATTGATTTAAAAGTTTAAAAAATGATCTTTCAAAACTATAAATTTTGTGTCAGGACAACCTTTTAATATAGAAGGTTAACCCTATATCAGGACAACCTTATATCAGCATAAGATCAATTTTAAATCACTCATATTTTTAGATCTAAATTAAAAATTAGATTATACATGTCAAAAAAAATCTGTGGCTCTGATACCACTATTAGAAAATCAGGTAGGATGTATGCATAGATTTCAAAAATCTTTTGAATAGTAGTGGAAAGGAAGTAGATTAAACCCTTTAACCTCATATGTATTAGATCATATCTAATCCTATCCGAATTTAAGAATAAAGACATGCATATAATCTGAAAATAAAATAAAGAATGAGATCAAATCTCTATACCTTTGTGGGGGTTGAAATTCATCGCTACCGATGATCTTAGATCCGAAAGTCCTTGAACCGCACACGTATCCGACCTCTACAGGTATCCATCGGGATCAATTTTGAATCTTTCTTCTCATAGTAGATCTTTCTTCTTCAAGTAAGATCTTGACTTTTTTGAACCTTGATCAACTATTGATCTTGACTACAACTTCAACCCTTGAACTATAGTATTTTTCTCCTTGTTCCTTGCTGTAGAAGAAAATTTTCTCAACTCAGGTATGTGGAAGATGGATGCCCAACTCTTGGATGTGGGAAAGAGAAGAGGGAGAGAGGAAGAGGCATGGAGATATAGGAGAAAGAGTTTAGAATTCTCAAAATTCAATCTTATGGAACCCTAGGAAACCATCTTCTTAAATAGGCCTTTCTTGATTCCAAATCATTATTGAATCAAGCTAAAAAGATTAGATCTTATCTCATAAGTTCTCTTACCTTTTAATTTGATTTTTTTAAAAAAAATCAAACCTAATTAGAAAGGCCATCTCCTCTTTTGGCAAGTAGATGGAGCACCCCAATCAGATAAGACAGACTGAGTGAGTGCCCCTCATAAAAGAGGGCAAGTAGTTGGGGTGCTAACACTTGGTGCCCTTTTAAGATTTTCATGCAAGAGAGAAGGTGCGTGGCCCTACGTTCTTTCTTCTTCCATGCCAATGCAAGAGAGGGGGTGGGCCTCGCTCTCTTCCTCATGTCAATCCAAGGTTGGCACCCCTTAGACTTTCCAAAAGAGAGGCATAGCGCTATCTCTTCTTTCCTATAACTTCACACACAATATTAAAAAATAAATAAGAAGATAATGAGGAGATAATTTAATCAACTCATTGACTTAATCCAATCCTCTTAAGCTCACAATTAGGTGGCCAGCTAAATCCAAATGAATTTAAGGTAGGTTCAAGGCTATGGACTTGATCCAATCGAAGTTCAAAAAAAAAATTAGGTTTAACTATGTGCTAGCTGTTGAAAAATATGTCCTAAAAGTCAATCGTCAATCTGTTGACGGTTAAGCAACTTTGTATTGTAATTGATTTGTTAATAAATAAAATATATTTTTGATATTTTCATCATAAGTTTTCATCTTCTAATGAACTCCGTTGTTATGATGAAGTCCTTAGGACTATTTAGGTTCGATAAAGAGAGGATTTATCGATTAGTCCTTAAAATTATTCATGATCAAATGATAGGCTGTTAATAAGGACGACAGCTTCTATCGAGCATAGATCGCTGTAGGCCATATGGGTTGGTTGTCCTCTTAACCAAGGATGTGGAGACTGTATGACATACAGGTGAGATGTAAAGGTACATCATCATCGAACGTGACCAACTCCAGAGCATTCTGCAGTCGAAAATGTCTCTAATGGGATATAGGTATAAGTATCCCTTAGACCTGAGATCGCCTCAATGACTTGCAAGCAACTCACTGTGCTTTGGTACTGGACTAACTGAATTTTTAATTCAGTAATGGAAGGCTTCTAGGCACAGTCAAATACTTGCAAAGTCAGAGTGTGATCGAGATGGGATTGACCACTCCAAGAGTTGGAGAAAAATGAGTCGCTGTATTTCAATTTAGCAAAACTTTAGTCAGGATAATCCATCAGATGGATTTGATATTTTGAAATACAATGTGGACAATCTGATCAGAGTTGACAATTGAACTCTAAGATGTCCTATAAACATTTTGGTCAAGGAGATGAATTATATGGAAACTATATCCGCATGGGTTCTAAGGATGTTGTTCTACACATTCGACCTATCCGATCGTCGGGTACCATTGCTAGATGGTCACTTCGATTGGTATAAAAATTTATTTCTATGCTATCGACTTAGGTTCAAACCTATGAGGTCACACATATTAGAGTTCATGATTCGATTGGATGGTTGATCAACGATTAAGAATCATTCTAGGGTTAAACGATCAATACGATTGATATTTAACCTAGTGCAAGTGTTGCAGGAGGATCAATTAGCAATTTGATTGCTAATTGACTTAATTTGATTAAGCCAAAGGGTTGAGATTAAGTCTAATTAAATATAATTTAATTAGATTTAGTTTGGGCTTGATTGGATCAAGTCTAATTGATTTATTGGATAAGCCAAGTGCAAGAAAAAACTAGTCCTAATTCAAATAGGACTTAGGTCAACCTAATTTCTAATTTGATTAAAAAATTAAATTAGATTTAAATTTAATTTAATCTGATTAAATTAGGCTCTTAATTGGGTTAAGATATATTTTAATTAGATTGATTTAATTTTTATTTGATTTGGTTTGAGAAACCAAATTTGAACAAGTCATAGATTGAATCCTAGTAAGACTAGGATTCCACCTTGCACCACCTTAGCCTCCCACGCCCACTCTCTCTTATCCCACACCTACTCACTATTATTTTATGCGAGAAAACCTTCTCTCCCAGGTCTTCACGCATGCCCAAAACTTTCCTCTCTTTATCTCTTACATGGAATGTGGTTGTGGATCAAGTCAAAGTAGGAATTAGTTTGGATTTTAAATTCTATGAGATAGAGTTTTAGGAAATCAAAACTCTTTCCTTATGACACTGATTTTATCCAGATTTTTTTTAAAATTTTTATGGCTTTTATGGCACATAATATACACCCTTTGCTGATGGTCCACGATAGAAAAAGGAGGGGACGCCCAAGAGTTGGGCACCCCTTGTCTTGTCTTGTTTGGATAATCCTTGATTAAGTATTTGACCTAGACAAGGACTCTTTATATCTCTCTATTTAAAATAAATTTTTTTATGAAATTTTTGTGGAACACAGAGCATTAAGAGACCTTTGGGGCATCCAAAAATCAAGAAGAAAGAGTCTTAGGGCGTAGAGATCTAATAGACACAAAACTAGGTGTCTGGGTTAGAGAAAAGAGACGAAGAGGAGGATCTTCTTCTAGAGTTGCGGGTTTATCTCTTCCCTTCCTCCATCTGTAAGTTTTCTGAGAGTGTCTCATCTAAAACTCTTTCTCCTACTTCTCAACTTTGGAAGAGTCCAAATCAAGAAGAACGAGGCATCTGATCGACCATCGAAGAAGGATCAGCGCAGTACTAGCATACTGTACTGATTTTCTGGACCAGGACTTCTGATCGTGATTCGTGGGCTAATGTGGACAACTTCTAGAGGTCGGACACATGTGTAGCTTGTAACATCATTCTCAAGTTCAGATCAGCAAAGTTAGAATATCTAACTTGCAAGGTAATAGATCTGATCTATTATATTTTACATACATTAGATGTAGTATAGAAACATGTTGATATGATCAACATGTAGCTCTTGCTCTTTATATTTTAATTTTTTATTTTATGCCATGTAATAATCATGTAATAGGATCTTAGATCTAGAGATTCTCTGATTCTATAAGATAAATTTTGATTTATTTTAGTCTTCCGCTGTCTGATCTTAAAAAAGTTTCAAGATCTAACCTTGAAACCCTAGATCTGATTTCTTCAATTGGTATCAGAGCTAGGTTGTTTATTACATGATTATTTATATATACTTAGATTATTTATTAGATTAGATCTAATTTATAATCTGATTGTTAAATCTGAAATTAAAATTTTTAGATCAATCACGAACTGTAGGTTATCCTGCTGTAAGGTTTACCCCTTCAGTGCAAAGATTGTCCTAGTTCGTGTAGATCTATCTTTAATCATAAATTTGTTAGATATGATCTAGATTAAATTTATAATTTATTAGACTTAAAAAATATTTAAATCTAAAATAAAATCTCTTTCTTAATAATTTTTGTGCAAAGAACCATCATATATTTGTCTGAAAAATTTACGCAGTTTAAAGTTGAAATTGTTTTAATTATATGAACCTGTTTAGATTAGATTTAAAGTAGTTTCATGCTTATTTCACTTGCATTTTGATTATGAATTAAACATGCAACTTGGTTGGTAGAACCATGTTGTAAAAATATTTTACAAATATAAAAATTATTTTCTAAAAGCCGAACCCCAACTTTCAGCCCAAAACTTAATTGAGAATTAAGAAGTTGTTTGATTAGGTTCTAGGATTGTGAATTGAAGAACCTAAAACACAAACCATAACACATTGGGTTAATGGGTTAGTGAAAATTAGGTCCATTAATTGGGTTAGACCTGAGGTTAGATTAAAGATGGACTTAATTAGAGAATTGACTAAATCTAATCAATTGTTATCTTAGATTAGGTCAAAGATTCTCTAGATCAATTACAATAGTTGTAGTTGGTCAAGTCTATGTCTTTAACGAGAACCAAATGGACTTGATTCTTGGCTAAGCGGTCTAGCACGAACTATTAGATTGATTTAATCGAAACTAATTAAACCAGTTGGTGTCTAAGGTAAACCAGACTGGTAGTTTTTAATTAGCAGTCCGCTTACCTGGCCATTTCTGATGGTGTCTAAGGCAAGCTTTGGCAGACCCTCCCATCGATCGAATTTATCTGGCCTCTTGGTGAAATTATATTTTGATCAGATTACTTGACTATTCGAGCTGACTCATGTCAGCTAGGTAAATCAGTGTGACTGATTTAGGTGTTCCTAGATCAGCCCTTTTAATGGTCTCCCTTAAGCTGACTGGTGAAGCCAGTGAGAGGATCATGATAAGCTGGTTCATCTGATCTCCTCCTCTAAATCAATTAAATTTTTTAAAATTATTAGGTCCTTAAAATGAAATAGTTATGATGATAACTAGATCATAGCCTCCCATTAAGTGAATGATAATGGATCCATCAGTTGGATAATCATTAGAGGCCCAAAGGCCTGGTGCTTATCGGCTGATGGAATTATCATTCATAATATGATTTCTTGACTGCATCTTTCTAAATGGTGGTTAAGTTAGCCAACCAAAGTTAGGCCTAATCATTCATTGGCTAGATGGGTCAAGTATGGTCATGTTAATGGTTAGACCTAACCAGACCATTTTAGTGGAGGCCAAAGCCTACTGATTAGGGACTGGGGTAAAATTAAAATTACTAGAAATTATTTAAAAAAATAATTGGTTATGAACCTATCCTTAGATGTATACAGGTTGGCCAACCAAAGTTGGACTTGTGTGCAGTCTAAGTGGATTCTAGTACCCACTAAGAAATTAGGGTAATTCCTCTAATTGGAGGTGGAGGCTAACAATTCGAATAAAATAGTGGGAGAAACCTTTTGATTAAAATCTAAATCTTTAGGTTTAATGAATCAATTACTAATTAGGTTATGATTTTTTTTTGTATAGATATGGCCACTTTCCTATCGCTTTGATCATTGTTGGACAATAAAAATTTGGTGGGATCCAACTTCGGTAGCTGGTACCGAAAGTTGAAGATAGTCCTAGAGCATGAACGAATCCTATATGTAATAACAGATCCTGCACCTGAGGAGCCACCTGCCAATGCACGTAGAACAGTCAGAGATACTTACTAGAAGTGGCTCAGTGACGGGACCACGGTGCGCTGCATCATGTTGGCTGCCATGAGCAACGAGTTCAGTCATAGATTTGAGATGGCTCAGTCAAAAGACATGCTTCAAGTGTTGGAGGATGTCTTTGGCACACCCAATGATGTGGAGAGGCACAAGACTAGTTGTGCCATCTTCAACGTTAAAATGCGGGATGGTGCCTCTATCACTGATCATGTATTGTATATGATCGAGCTGATGGAGAGCCCGACTTTCCCTTGTATGAGCAGCTTGGAAATGATGCAATATTGAACTTGCTGTCCAAGTCTTATCTCACATTCCTCACTCATTATAGAATGACAAAGCCTGAAGTAAACTATCACGGATTACTGGGGTTGCTTTAGAACTTTGAGAAGGATCACCAACTCCACAAGAAGTCGGTGAATTTAGTAGTAGGTTTGTCTTCTGATTCTCGACCCTTTGAGAAAGGAAAGAAGAACAAGAAGAAAAAAGTGAAGAAGGTCCAAGTTCAGGCTGGGACATCAGTGCAGGGTCAGACCAGAAGATCAAGCCCGATAAGAGTCAAGCTGAATGCTTCTTTGGAAAGAAGTAGGGGCACTGAAAGAGAAACTATCCTCAGTACATTGCCTCCCTGGATCCGAACAGGCAGGAAAAGAAGTAAGCTGTTGTTGGGCAAGATATTTATATGATAACTCCTTGCAATTTCTCTATTTGTGATATAACTGACTGGGTATTGGATACCGATAGTTTTTACTATATTTGCAATTCGTTGCAGGGGTTGCAAGTTAGTAGGAGATTCGAACAAGATGAGAGGTTCCTGAACGTTAGAGATAGAAGACCAGTTTCAGTTCTAGCATTGAGAATCTTGAAACTTGTATTGGAGTCCCATACCATTGTTCTTAATGATTGTCATTTTTGTCCCAATTTCTTTTTAAATTTATTTCTGTAAGCTTTCTGGCCAAAAATGATTATGAAATTTTATTAAAGAAACAAGTTTGTAATATCATTATGAATGGCGTTACTATTTTTTGTGGATATTTGAACAATGATGTGTATATATTATCACAACCTGTTAACGTAGTCTATTCTACTGGCAAGCACCCTAGATTAGATAGTGTATCAGATATCTACTTATGGTACTGTAGGCTAGGTCATATAAACAAGAACAGGATAAATAGATTGACTCAAGAGAAAATCTTTGAAGTTAGTGATTGTGAATCACTTCCAATTTGTGAGTCCTGTCTTCTTGATAAAATGACCAAATCACCTTTTACTGGAAAAGGTGAGAGAGCTACTGAGTTCTTGGGCCTAGTACATACTGATGTATGCGGGCCCATGAGCACAAGTGCTAGAGGTAGATATTTCTACTTCATCACTTTCACGGATGATCTATCCAGATATGGATATATCTATCTGATGAAACATAAGTCGGATTCATTAGAAATGTTCAAACGATTTCGAAATGAAGTAGAAAAACAAACTGGAAAGAGTATTAAAACTCTTCGATATGACTGAGAAAGAAAATATCTTTCTGGTGAGTTTCTCACATATTTAAGAGAGAATGAGATTCTCTTCCAATAGACTCCTCCAGGAATACCACAACATAATGGTTGTCTGAAAGGAGAAATCAGACTCAGTTAGACATGGTCCGATCCATGATGAATTTTGCCAGCTTGCCAATATCTTTCTGGGGATATGCACTCGAATCGACCTGTTATCTGTTAAATAAGATTTCAAGTAAGTCTGTAATTAAGACTCCATATGAGATATAGACAGGACGTAAGCCAGCACTTTCACACCTTAGGATCTGGGGGTGCCCGGCCTATGTCAAACGGTTAATTACAGATAAACTTGGACCTAAGTCTAACAAATGTACATTCATAGGGTACCCCAAAGAGACCAAAGAATATTTTTTCTACCATGCTGATGAACAAAAGGTGTTAGTCAGCCTTAAGGCAACCTTTTTAGAAAAAGAGTTCCTTGGTGAAGGAACCATTGCCTCTAAGGTTGAACTTGATGAAGTCCAACAGATAGAAGGACCGACACCAATAGCTGAACCTGAGTCGAATTTGATTAGATCAGATTCGAAATCCAACATACCTGCACCATTAAGGCGATCCGATAGAGTACCGCGTCAGTCAGACAGATACTACGATTTCTTAATCCAGGACGGTGATCCCATCAAACTCGATGAGAATGATGAGGATCCGATCATCTATGTGGATGCAATACAGAGACCTGACTTTAAGAAATGGCTTGAAGCCATGCAATCCGAAATGAAGTCAATGAAGATCAACGATGTATAGATATTGGTTGACCCACCTAAAGGGGTTAAACCCATTGGGTGTAAATAGGTCTTCAAAAGGAAGAGAGGCGCAGACAAAAAGGTGGAAACCTATAAAGCCCGTCTAGTTGTCAAGGGATATCGTCAATATTATCGTATTGATTATGATGAGACGTTCTCCCCTGTGGCAATGCTCAAATCTATTTGGATAATGCTTGCAATAGCTGCCCATCTGGATTATGAGATCTGGCAGATGGATGTAAAGACAGCTTTTCTAAATGAAGAGCTGACCGAAGAGGTGAATATGATACTGTTGCTCTTTGAATTAATTTTGATGATTACAAAGCATTTGAGGGGGTTACTAATGATTTTGGTTTGAAAAAAAAAATTATTATATTTCAGAGGCAAAATCATAATTTTATCAAGTTCTGATTCGGAAGCCTCAAGAGCAAGAACAGAAGATTTGTAATCTATTGGAGGCAATTTCAATATTTTTGGATGTGTATTTTGAAAGAAAATCATGTTTATATATTTGAGTCGACCCCGTGAGTCGACTCATGGCAAAAGGGGCTGAACGGCACATTATTTTTAGCTGACACACCCAATTGAGTCGACCCCATGAGTCGACCCCATGAGTCGACCCCTGTGCAACGGCTAGTTTTTAGCTCCTTTTGGCTGCATTTAATGCCCATTTAATATGCTCCAACGGCTCTATTTCAGCTCAGATTACTCTCCACCATCATTTGAAGTTATAAAAGGCACTTAAAGGAGGGAATCAAAAAAGATTTTAAAAAAGGTTCTTCAAGCATTCATTTCAACCCTAAGCAAGAGCCCTCTTAAAAGTTCAAGAAGCTTTTATTTCAAGTTCACCAACCCCTTAAGAGCTCATTCAAGTCTTCAACCACCTTGAAAAAAATCAGAAGAGCTTTGTTCTTATTATGTAAAGTATATTTAAATCTTAATTTGCTTATTAAAGAGCTATATCTGTATTTCTATGTGATTAACTGCTATACTCTATTTTGAGTTGATATTTTATTTTTGAAGGGTTCCAAAATGTGGAAAGGTTGATCCAAACTTTGAATCGAATTGTATTGGGTTGGCTTGTATCTGAAAAATAAGTGTTCTAGCTTGGAATAGCTAAAGTCAGAGATTCCGACGTTGTATTCGGGTTGAATACGGTTTAGTGGATTTGAATTCCCAAGTAGGAGCTTGGGGAGTAGACGTAGGTACAAGGTTGGCACCAAACCACTATAAATCTTTTTGTTTATGTTGTGCTTACTTGTTCTCCTTTTAAATTTCTTTATCTTCTTGCATTCTTGCATCCAACTTCTACACCTTACATAAATTTTACTCTCCACATTTATCCTGCTCATTGTTAAATAATCCTCATAGTTGTAAGTTAATTTTTAAATTTTTAAAAATCCAATTCACCCATCCTTTTGGGTTGCATAGCTGGGCAACAAGTGGTATTAGAGCTCGGTGCTCTAGCCCTACTTTGATTTAACCATCAAAGAGCTAAAGATCTATGGCAACTCAAGTTGGTGCTTCACTAGCCGAGAGGCAATCCACCAACCGACCTTCACTTTTCAATGGGTCAAACTATACCTATTGGAAAGCTCAGATGAAATCTTTATTCAAGCACTTGACTATGATATGTAGAGTATCATAGTAAATAGACTACACACACCCACTAGAATAATTGATGGTGTGGAATCAACCAAACCCGAAAAAGAATGGGATGAGGTTGATAAGAAGATGGCTCAACTAAATGCTAAAGCCATAAATATTTTATATTGTGCTCTAGATGCTAATGAATTTAATCATATTTCAACATGCATGTTAGCTAAGAAAATATGGGATAGCTTAGAAGTAACTCATGAAGGAACTAATCAAGTGAAGGAATCAAAAATCAACATGCTTGTGCATAAATATGAACTTTTTAAAATAGAGCATGATGAATTAATAACTGAGATGTTTACTCATTTTTCTGATATTATTAATGGTCTAAAAAGTCTTAGTAAGTCTTATTCTAATAGTGATCTCGTAAGAAAGATTCTTAGGTCTTTACTAAGGACTTGGGAGGCCAAAGTGACCACAATCCAAGAAGCCAAAGATCTGAATATCTTACCCTTGGAGGAGCTTCTAGGATCACTGATGACTCATGAGCTAAGCATGAAACAACACCAAGAAGAAGATGTCAAAAAAAAGAGGATAATCGTCCTCAAATCCACTGCTCAACTTGATGAAAAATCTGATGATACAGAAAATGAAGAGTAGGATGAAGAAATGGCCCTCATTACTAGAAGGTTTAAGAAGTTCTTGAAGAAAAGAAGATAAGAAATGAGGAAGAGGCCACCTACAAAAGGGAACATAGCAAAGAGAAGGATAAGGAGCAACCCCTTATTTGTTATGAATGCAAGAAATCAGGACACTTTAAGTCTGAATGCCCACAATTGAAGAAGGATCCCAAGAAGTACAAGAAGAAGGCCATGATGGCTATATGGAGCGGAAGTGATGAGTCAAGTTTCAAAGAAGAAGACTCAAATGAACAAGCCAACTTGTGCCTTATGGCACATGAAAATGAGGTAAATACTGAAACCCCTATTGACTTTACCTTTGAAGAACTTCATGAAGCATTTTATATTCTAATTGATGAATTAAAGAAGCTAGGGGTAAAGAACAAAGAATTAAAATCAAAGAATCAATCTTTACTAAAAAAAAATGAGAGTATTTCAAATGAAAAATCAATCCTATCTCAAAAAAATCTGAACTTAAAAATTGAGATTGTCAAGTTAAAATTAATGGTTGAGAAATTCACTTTAAGTTCAAATAAGCTTCACTTGATACTTGACAATCAAAAGACCATTTATGATAAAGCCGGTCTTAGATATAACCCTTTAAAGAAATAAAAATTTTTGAAAAGCATCTTTGTAAACTCATCATACAACAAGTTTTCAAATATAACTTGCTTTAAATGTGGTAAAGTAGGACACAAATCCTATTCATATTTTTCCAATAAATCTAAAAATTTTAATATAAAAAAAATATGAGTTCCAAAAGGAACCATTATGACTAACCAAAAAGGATCCAAGAAAACTTGGGTACCTAAAGTCAAAACTTGATTCTTGTGTATAGGTGTGTCTTGCATCTCAAGGAGCAAACCAGAGATGGTATCTTGATAGCAGGTGCTCAAGACACATGACTGGTGATGAATCCCAATTCATCACACTTGATGCTAAAAATGGAGGGATGGTCACCTTTGGAGATAATGGTAAAGAAAAGATCATCGGTATAGGTAACATTGATATCACTCCCTCTAAGTATATTGAAAATATTTTATTAGTAAATGGTTTAAAATATAATTTATTAAGCATCAGTCAATTTTGTGATAAAAGATACAAAGTTATTTTTGAATCTTTAGTTTGCATAGTAACTAGTCCTATTAATAAAGGCATTAAATTTGTTGGGCATAGACATGGTAATGTTTATATGGTAGATTTAAATGATCTTTTCAAAATAAACATGCAATGCCTAGTAGCCTTGAATGCGAAGATTAATGAGACTAGTTGGCTTTGGCATCGTAGGCTTGCACATATTAGCATGCATTCACTTTCAAAAACTTATTAAAAGGAAATTGGTTATCGACTTACCCAAATTAAATTTTGAAAAAGATAGAATTTATGATGCATGCCAAATGGGTAAACAAACATGACTCTCATTAAAATCTAAAAATATTGTTTCAACTTCTAGGCCATTAGAACTATTGCACATGGATTTATTTGGACCCACTAGAACTACTAGTCTAGGTGAAAAATGATATAGTTTTATAATTATTGATGATTTTTTTTCATTTTATATGGATTTTTTTTTGGCACATAAGGATGAAACTTTTCATGTTTTCTCAAAATTTTATCGAAAAGTCACAAATAAAAAAGATTTTTCAATTCAAAATATTCGAAGTGATCATGGAACCAAATTTGAAAATCAAGATTTTAAAAAATTTTATGATGAAAAAAATATTGACCATAACTTTTCAGCACCTAGGACATCCCAACAAAATGGGATAGTAGAAAGAAAAAATAGAACCCTTGAAGAAATGGCCCGTACCATGCTATGTGAAAGCAACCTTCCAAGATATTTTTGGGCGGAAGTAATTAACACGGCATGTTACATATTAAATCATGCTTTAATTAGATCAATTTTCAAGAAAATTTTTTATAAGCTTTGAAAAGAAAGAAAATCAAACATTGTATATTTTCATATTTTTGGTTGTCGATGTTTTGTTTTGAACAATGATAAAGAAAGACTAGAAAAATTTGATGCTAAATCCGATGAAGCGATTTTTCTTGGTTACTCCTCTTCTAGCAAAGCTTTTAGAGTTTTCAACAAAAGAACTTTAATAGTAGAGGAGTCAATACATGTTGTTTTTGATGAAACTAACGATCTTCCTTCAAGGAAGAATGAAGGTATTGATGATGCAGATCTTCTTATAGAAGGGATGAAGGAGATCACTCTAAAAGACTCAACCATTCAAGATGATGAAGAATATGAAGACAAACAGGATAAGGAAGGTGAAGAACAACAAGAACAACTTCTAAGTACAAATGATCTATCCAAAGAATGGAGGTATGATCACAATCACCCCAAGAAACTAATCATTGATGATCCTACACATGGTGTAAGAACTCGCTCTTCACTTAGAAATACATTCAATCATTTTGCTTTAGTCTCTCATCTTGAACCTAAAACCATAGATGAAGCTGAAAAAGATTATAATTGGATAAATACAATGCAAGAAGAACTTAATCAATTTGAAAGAAATAATATATGGACTTTAGTTTCAAAACCTAAAAATTATTCAATAATTGACACAAAATGAGTATATAAAAATAAATTAGATGAACATGAAAATGTGATAAGAAATAAAGTGAGATTAGTTACAAAAGGTTATAATCAAGAAGAAGAAATTAATTTTGATGAGACCTTTGCACCTGTTGCTAGATTAGAAGCAATTAGACTTCTACTTGCATATGCTTGCTTTATGAATTTTAAGTTATTCCAAATGGATGTCAAAAGTACTTTTCTAAATGGATATATTGCTGAAGAAGTTTATGTAGAACAACCTTCAGGTTTTGAAAATCATGCTTTTTCTAATCATATTTTTAAATTAAATAAAGTATTATATGATTTGAAACAAGCACCTAGGGCTTGGTATAAAAGGCTAAGCAAATTTTTGCTTAATAATAATTTTTTAAGAGAAAATATAGACACAACCCTTTTCATTAAAAGAAATCAAAATGATATATTAGTTATATAAATATATGTTGATGATATTATTTTTGGGTCTACTAATGAAACTCTTTGTCAAGATTTTGCTAAGCTCATGCAAGGAGAGTTCGAGATGAGCATGATGGGAGAACTTATATTCTTTCTCAGACTCCAAATCAAACAAACAAAGAAAAAAATCTCCATCATCCAAAGCAAGTACACAAGAGAACTACTCAAAAGATTTAGAATGGAGAACTTCAAAGCAATTGGTACACCCATGAGCCCATCATGTAAGCTTGATAAGGATGAAGGAGGTAAAAATATAGACTTAAAATTTTATAGAGGCATGATTGGTTTTCTATTGTATTTAACTGCTAGTAGACCAGATATTATATTTAGTGTTGTCTTTGTGCTCGCTTTCAATCAAATTCAAAAGAATCATATTTGAATGCAGTTAAAAGAATCCTTAGATATTTAAATAATACACAAACTCTAGGACTATGATATTTTAAGGACTCATTAATTGACTTGATAGGATATTCAGATGCCGATTTTGCTGGATGTAGATTAGATAGAAAAAGTATTAGTGAAACTTGTCAATTTTTTGGAGTTAACTTAATCTCTTGGTTTAGCAAAAAGTAAAACTCGATAGCACTGTCTACAGTTGAAGTCGAATATATTACAGTCGAAAGTTGTTGTGCTCAAATCTTGTGGATTAAGCAACAACTTGAAGACTTTGGCATCAAACTCAATGAAACTCCCATAAGATGTGATAACACTAGTGCTATAAATCTAACTAAAAATCTAATTCAGCATTCTAGATCAAAACATATTGAAATTAGGCATTATTTCATAAGAGAATATGTTCAAAATAAAGATATAATTCTTGATTATGTTCGTACTAAAAAATAATTGGCTGACATCTTTACCAAGACCTTAAGTGAAGATAGATTTTGTGAAATTAGGAGAGAACTAGGAATCCTTGATCCATCAGCTTAAGTATCTCTCTGATTCCAAATTCTTAATGTCAAAAATTCATTGAATTAAATCTATTGAGCTCAATTCTCATTTTTCTTAAGACCTCAAAAGCTCAAAACTATCATTCACATGATCAATACTTGGGTAAACATCCTTCTCTCAGAGTTTCAAATTTTTTCGAAATTATCCCATCATTCTTTTAAATTTTTCTGTGCCATGAGTCGACCCCCAGGGTCGACCCTAGGGTAAACTTGCAATTTTGATAAAATTCTTTGGGCACTCTCTTCTTATTGGGAATTTTTTTTTGAGCCGACTCAGCCCTTCGTCTTCTTCCTCCCACTGAACCAAAAGCTCTCCATTTCTTCTCCCTCAAACCAAAGATTTCTCTCAAATATCTCCTCCCACCGATTTTCATTCTTCAAATCGCCCATTTAGGAATCAAGTTCCTCTCCTCTTCCTTCTTCATTTGGGGTGGTTCGAGCTTGCCCTAGACTCTACCCATCTTCTCCAAATCGGCACATCACCTCTTCAAAATTCTTGCCTTTTTCCTTCCAAAATCCTTTCCTCTCTGTCTTACATTTAGTCTCCTAAGCTCCTTTCAAGTCTCTCTTGACCTAATGGCTCCCAAAATGAAGCTACCACAAAGAAAAAAATCTATTCGCGGGTTGGAAGAGAGTGTGCGCAGAAAGAGATTAGCAGCCGAGCACTCTCCTGCTCCAATCTCTGCTCCAGATCCTGCTTCAGCTTCCACTCAGTCTCCAATCAGCCCAAGCAAGGTACCTCTCTCTGATCAGAAAGTGGAACCCAAAAAAAATATTGATTTCAAGTTTTTTTGAAAAAGAAGGGTTCACTATTGGATAGAAGATTAAGGATCAAGGATGGAAATTTAACTGCTCTTTAAAGAAAAATACTTATGTCGATCTAGTCAGAAAATTTTACTTAAATTTGAGCTATAGCAATGGAACAGTGAAATCTACAGTAAAAAGTGTTAATATTATTCTTAATCCAGTACATTTAGGATAGATACTGCATTTTCCTTGTGAAGGCTATACCAATATGGAGCTCCCAATTAAAGAAGATGGAATTAATGTTATCTTAGGGAGAACTTATATTGGAAGTTTAAATAAATTGGAAGCAAAAATTTTTTCTGTTGAAATGAGGCTGTTACATCACTTGGTAACCAAACTGTTTGTCCCTAGGAGTGGTAGACACGACCTTCTATCTGGTAGAGATATTTGCATTATGTACCATGTGATCACCCAAACCCCCCTGAACCTTCCAGCATTGATGTTTGAGGCCATAAGAGAGACCCTGAATAGGTCCAAGACTCACTTGCCTTTTGGTATGGCACTCACCTTAGTTTTTAGGAGGTTCGGAGTCAGTTTTGAGGGGGAGACAGTTGCTAGACTATCCCATTCTGACACCATCAATCGCCACACACTGCATCGCATGGGTTTTTCTAAGACTGATGGCAGTTGGACAAAGGGTGTTGAGGAGAGAGCAGAGGAAGAGGGACCATCTTTACCTCTTCGTGATCACAGAGTATCTCCAGATATTCAGTTCATATCTGATCACGACACTGATCCTTCAGAGTCTGTGAGGAGACATACTTCAGTTCCACAGTCAGAGAGCAGGGTACATCCTTCAGAGTTCAGACTAACAGATGATCAGATTGAGATGATGTCCCAGCGAGTAGCCTTCATTCTATCTCAGCAGTTTGCCACTTCAGTCTTTACTCAGAGATCGACATCTCAGGGTGACTCAGATCAGACTCTGATCCCTCATATTTCTTCTATTTTTCAGATGCTTACTGACCAGTCCGTATGCATTGAGCAGCTTGAGGGATGTATTTTGAGATTGACAGGCAGAGTATTAGACTTGCAGGGGCAAATATTAGCTTTAGCCCATCCCCAGTCACATGAGGATATCACAGAGGTCTCAGACCTATCTGCAGAGACGGCTAGACTTCGAGGAGTTTTAGAGAATGGCTTTGACTTCTTGAAGAGAGAGATCAGGGGCTCCAGTGATAATGCTTCTACTCAATTCAGTACCCTGATGCAGTCTGTATCGAGAGCCTTGGATCTTTTGGACACTATTAGACTTTTTTTTATTGCACAGTCCGTAGCTTCTCAGGCTCCAGGATCCTCTTACCCCTCTACTCGTGCTGGTACCTCTACCCATGGTCGAGGCAGACGTGGTCGAGGTCATGCTCGTGGACTTGATCCTACATCTCCTCACCCTATCTCTGATTCTTCAGATTCTGATCCCTCTAGCCATGATATCTATTAGATCTAGATTAGTTTGTCTCCTATGTCTAGGATCAATCTTATGGGCCTTGTATTTGTTGGCTAATTAACTCTTGGATAGTTTCTATCCATGACTTTTGTATTTTGAGTTGACTCATGTGTATTGGGATACTTTTTGTATTCAGTCATTTTTGAATATATATATATGTGTGTGTGTGTGTGTGTGCGTGCTTTGACTTTCAATGAATGTCTATGAATGTGATCAAATTGAATTGTTTTAATTATGAGATATGAAAAATAACTCATATTAGTGCTGAAAAATACTATGAATTGCAATATCTTTTAGATGAGCAATTCTTTATGTTTGCTATGTTGAGGGAGAGTAGAGAAATAAGTAATCAAAGAAGGGGGCTAAAGAAGTAAAATATGATATCAAAAAGGAGGAGTAAAGAAAATATATCTTTTTTGTCATCTTTCTTTTCTTTTCTCTATCCTTAAAATCTCTTAAGATCTTAATTGATGCTATCAAAAAGGGAAAATAAAGAAAATTTATCCTTTTAAGATCCCTTAAAAAGAGGAGCAGAGAATCTTAATTGATGCTGTCAAAAAGGAAGAGTAAAGAAAATATATCCTTTTTGTCATCTTTCTTTTCTTTTCTCTATCCTTAAAATCTCTTAAGATCTTAATTGATGCTATCAAAAAGGAGAAGTAAAAAAAATTTATCTTTTCAAGATCTCTTAAAAAGAGGAGTAGAGAATCTTAATTGATGCTGTCAAAAAGGAGGAGTAGAGAATCAAAATCGAATTTGAGCAATAAGCAATAAAGAAATGAGCAATAAGCAATAAAGAAATTAATAATAAACAAAATTGTTAAGCAAATGTGTCAAAGAATCAAAATCGTCAACTCTTTTTTTATCTAATTTTTAAAGCAAATGAACTTATAAGCAAATTTCAAATGGATCTTCAAACTGCTTATGATGTATTTCGTTCAAATACTTGGCTATGATATTGAAGTGATGCATCTTCATAAATTTAAAATTCATGTTCAATGCTTTATATATGCTTTTGCTCAAGTATTTTGTCATTATCAAAAAGGGAGAGATTGTTGCTCCTTGAATTGGTTTTGATAATTACAAAGCATTTGAGGGGGTTACTAGTGATTTTGGCTTGGAAAAAAATTTATTGTATTTCAGGGGCAAAATTACAATTTTATCAAGTTCTGATTCGAAAGCCTCAAGAGCAAGAACAGAAGATTTGTAATCTATTGGAGGCAATTTCAATATTTTTGGATGTATATTTTGAAAGAAAATTATATTTATATATTTGAGTCGACCCCATGAGTCGACTCATGGCAAAAGGGACTGAACGACATGTTATTTTTAGCTGGCACACCCAATTGAGTCGACCCCATGAGTCGACCCCTATGCATGAGTCGATCCTATGAGTCGACCTCTATTGCTGTGCAAGCCAAAGATATAGAACTGTCAATTTTTATTCTGTGCCATATGAGCTGACCCCATGAATCGACCCCTGTGCATGAGTCGATCCCATGAGTCGACCCCTGTGCATGAGTTGACCCTATGAGTCGACCCCTGCGACGAAAAAACTCCGCAACGGCTAGTTTTTAGCTCATTTTGGCTGCATTTAATGTCCATTTAATGTGCTCCAACGACTCTATTTCAGTTCAGATTACTCTCCACCATCATTTGAAGTTATAAAAGGTACTTAAAGGAGGGAATCAAAAAATTTTTTGAAAAAGGTTCTTCAAGCATTCATTTCAACCTTAAGCAAGAGCCCTCTTAAAAGTTCAAGGAGTTTTTATTTCAAGTTCACCAACCCCTCAAGAGCTCATTCAAGTCTTCAACCACCTTGAAAAAAATCAGAAGAGCTTCATTCTTATTATGTAAAGTGTATTTAAAGCTTTATTTGCTCATTAAAAGAGCTATATCTATATTTCTGTATAATTAACTGCTATACTCTATTTTAAGTTGATATTTTATTTTGGAAGGATTCCAAAATATGGAAAGATTGATCCGAACCTTAAATCGAATTGTATTGGGTTAGCTTGTACCCGAAAAATAAGTGTTCTAGCTTGGAATAGCTAGAGTCAGAGGTTCTGACATTGTATTCGGGTTGAATACGGTTTAGTGGATTTGAATTCTCAAGTAGTAGCTTTGAAAGTGGACGTAGGTGCAAAGTTGGCACCGGACCACTATAAATCTTTTTGTTTGTATTGTGCTTACTTACTCTCCTTTTAAACTTCCTTATCTTCTTGTATTCTTGCATCCAACTTCTATACCTTACATAAATTTCACTCTCCACATTTATCCTGCTCATTGTTAAATAATCCTCATAGTTGTAAGTTCATTTTTAAATTTTTAAAAATCTAATTCATCCCCCCCTCTTGGGTTGCATAGTTGGGCAACAGATACAACCTGAGGGGTTTACATCCACAGATGAGTCCAAGGTGTGCAAGCTTCAGAGATCTATTTATGAATTGAAGCAAGCTTCTCGGAGTTGGAACATGCATTTTGATAAGGTGATCAAAACGTATGGCTTCGTTAAGAATGGTGAAGAGCCCTGCATCTATAAATGAGCAAATGGTCCAGTTGTGGTATTCCTTGTCTTGTACATGGATGACATTCTCTTAATCAAAAATGACATTCTCGCACTACAGGGAATAAAAGTTTGGTTGTCATCGCAGTTCTCCATGAAGACTTGGGTGAAGCATCCTACATCCCAGGGATGAAGATCTATAGGGATAGATCTAAAAGGATGCTTGGATTATCCCAGTCCATGTATATAGACACTGTGCTGAAGAGGTTCAGCATGGAGAATTTCAAGAAGGACTATCTACCGATAGGCCATGAAATTTCTCTCTCTAAGAAAGATTGTCCGACAACTCCTGAAGAGAGAGAGCGTATGAGTAGAATCCCATATGCTTCGACCGTGGGATCTATCATGTACGTCATGACATGTACAAGACCAGATATAGCATACTCATTAGAAGTAGTGAGTAGATACCAATCTGATCCTGGAGAAAACTACTGAAAAGTGGTTAAAGCCATCCTTAAGTATTTGAGAAATACTAAGGATCAATGGTTGGTTTATGGCGAGTCAGATCTGAAACTTGTGGGGTTTGCAGACTCCAGCTTTCAATCTGATCATGATGACAGCAGAAGCATGTCGGGTTATATCTTTATTCTGAATGATCGAGCCATCTACTAGAAGAGTTTCAAGCAGCATACTGTGGCAGACTCTGTTTGTGAGGTGGAGTACATCGCAGCATCGAATACCGTGAAGGAAGCTATGTGGCTGAGAAAATTCATCACCGAGCTCGGAGTAGCACCCTCCCTCGATGGTCTGATCCTGCTCTACTGCGACAGTACTGGTGCCATAGCTCAGGTGAAGGAACCCAAAGCACACCAGCGGATGAAGCACATTTTGCACCACTTTCATCTGGTCCGAAAGATCATGGATCGAGGTAACGTCGACCTTCAGAAGATCGATGGAAAGGAGAACTTGGCCAACCCCTTTACTAAAGCCCTGGCGATAAAGAAGTTCGACAATCACAAGTCGAAGATGGGTATTAGATATTGTGCCGAGTGGCTTTAGGACAAATGAGAGTTGTTGGAAAATAAGTCCCAAAAGTCAATTGTCAATCTGTTGACGGTTGAGCAACCTTGTATTGTAATTGATTTGTTAATAAATAAAATATATTTTTGATATTTTCATCATAAGTTTTCATCTTCTAATAAACTCCATTGTTATGATGAAGTCCTTAGGACTATTTAGGTTCGATAAAGAGAGGATTTATCGATTAGTCCTTAAAACTGTTCACGACCAAATGATAGGCTGTTAATAAGGACGACAGTTTCTATCGAGCATAGGTCACTGTAGGCCATATGGGTTGGTTGTCCTCTTAACCAAAGAGTGTGGAGACACTGATATGGCATACAGGTGAGATGTAAGGGTACATCATCACAGAACGTGACCAACTCCAGAGCATTCTGCTGTCGAGAATGTCTCTGATGGGATATAGGTATAAGTGTCCCTTAGAACTGAGATCACCTCAGTGACTTGCAAGCAACTCACTATACTTTGGTACTGGACTAACTAAATTTCTAATTCAGTGATGGAAGGCTTCTGGGCACAATCAAGTACTTGCGAAATCAGAGTGTGATCGAGATGGGATTGACCACTCCAAGAGTTAGAGAAGAATGAGTCGCTGTATTTCAATTTAGCAAAATCTTGATCAGGATAATCCATCAATGGATTTGATATTTTGAAATACAATGTGGACAACCTGATCAGAGTTGACAATTGAACTCTGAGGTGTCCTATGAACATTTTGGTCAAGGGGATGAATTATATGAAAACTATATCCGTATGGGTTCTAAGGATGTTGTTCTACACATTCAACCTATTCGACTGTCAGATACCATTGCTAGATGGTCACTTCGATTAGTATAGAAATTTATTTCTATACTATCAACTTAGGTTCGGACCTATGAGGTCACACACATTAGAGTTCACGATCCGATCGAATGGTTGATCAACGATTAAGAATCGTTCTAGGATTAAACGATCAATACGATTGATATTTAACCTAGTGCAAGTGTTGCAAGAGGATCGATTAGCAATTCGATTGCTAATTGGCTTAATTTGATTAAGCCAAAGGGTTGAGATTAAGTCTAATTAAATATGATTTAATTAGATTTTGTTTGAGCTTGATTGGATCAAATCCAATTAGTTTATTGGATAAGTCAAGTGCAAGAAAAAACTAGTCCTAGTTCAAATAGGACTTGTGTCAACCTAATTTCTAATTTGATTAAAAAAATTAAATCAGATTTAAATCTCATTTAATTTGATTAAATTAGGCTCTTAATTAGGTTAAGATCTATTTTAATTAGGTTGATTTGGTTTTGGTTTGATTTGGTTTGAGAAACTAAATTTGAACAAGTCATAGATTGAATCCTAGTAAGACTAGGATTCCACCTTGCGCAACCTTAGCCCCCCACGCCCACTCTCTCTTATTTTGTATGACAAAATCCTCTCTCTCAGGTCTTCACACATGCCCAAAACTTTCCTCTCTTTCTCTCTTACATGGAATGTGGTTGTGGATCAAGTCAAAGTAGGAATTAGTTTGGATTTCAAATTCTATGAGATAGAGTTTTAGAAAATCAAAACTCTTTTCTTATGGCACTGATTTTATCCAATTTTTTTTTGAAATTTTTATGACTTTTATGGTACATAATATGCACCCTTTACTGATGGTCCATAGCAGAAAAAGAAGGAGGGGATGCCCAAGAGTTGGGCGCCCCTTGTCTTGCCTTGTTTGGATAATCCTTGACTAGGTATTTGACCTAGACAAGGACTCTTCATATCTCTCTATTTAAAATAAATTTTTTTATAAATTTTTTGTGAAACATAGAGCATTAAGAGACCTTTGGGGCATCCAAAAATCAAAGAGGAAGAGTCTTGGGGCGTGGAGATCTAATAGACACAAAATTAGGTGTCTGGATTAGAGAAAAGAGAAGAAGAAGAGGGTCTTCTTCTAGAGTTGCTGGGTTCATCTCTTTCTTTCCTCCATCTGTAAGTTTTTTGAGAGTGTCTCATCTAAAACTCCTTCTCCTACTTCTCATCTTTGGAAGAGTCTAAATCAAGAAGAAGGAGGTATTTGATCGACCATCGAAGAAGGATCAGCGCAGTACTAGCATACTGTGCTGATTTCCTGGATCAAGACTTCTGATCATGATTCGTGGGCTCGTGTGGATGACTCCTAGAGATCGGATGCATGTGTGGCTTGCAACATCATTCTCAAGTCCGGATCAGCAAAGTTAGAACGTCTAACTTGCAAGATAATAGATCTGATCTATTATATTTTACATACATTAGATGTAGTATAGAAATATGTTGATATGATCAACATGTAGTTCTTACTCTTTATATTTTAATTTCTGATTTAATGCCATATAATAATCATGTAATAGATCTTAGATCTAGGGATTCTCTGATTCTACAAGATAAATTTTAATTTATTTTAGTCTTCCACTGCCTGATCTTGAAAAAGTTTCAAGATTTAACCCTAAAACCCTAGATCTAGTTCCTTCACTAGCATAGTTCTCTTAAATCCAATAGGATTTCAATAAATCCTAATCCAATTAGAACTTCACAAGTCCAATTAATAAATTCAAGATTAAATCTCTTAATATGTGATCCCATAGATTTTATTCTATCTGGTAGTGAGATATATTGTGATCTCCATCACAATATAATCGAAACTCTTTTTGATGAGTTGGAATAATTCCAACTCTACCCTTCGAGAGTCATCGATCATCAAGATGACATCCGTTGAGTCTCATAATTCATCAGTGACATCTAGTAGTATGTAGTGATAATTCAGTAGAATGAAAGTGTAAATCCCTAGGTGCAGTTATCATATGATTCAGTCCTTCTATCGTGAGTTCCGACTTAACAGAGGTCATGAAGAACTCGTCAGATCCCATCGTCAGTTGTATGCAAGATTGGCTCGACTCGAGTTTATTTATGAATCTCGTGAAAACTCTTTTTTAGTATTCACACTTACTTTGGTCAAATAGTATTCACACTTGCTTTGGTCAAAGACTTTCTGAACTCAGTCTCGCAAATCGCATAGGACTTCTCTTTTTTTATCAAGATCAATAGATTCTATCTAGGTGCATCTGACTCCAAATAGTGAATCTTAACCTACTATAACCAACATACACAGTAAGGGTCTGAATGGCTAGAAATCAAAAGAATATGCAGTCAAACCCAGTAGCCTCGCTGTGAATAGCCAATGACACCGCAGGTTAAAAGACCACTCACACTACTGCAGCATCGAGATAACCACTGACGAGTGAGTAGATATCCAAGTAGCTTTTCGTGTTAGTCACGCTTAGTGTAAGTGTTCCCTAACAATCACCTGCACTCTCATCCTAGTGTCTCTGCATCGTAGATCCGAGACTTATCTGTCCAAAAAAGAGGTGATCCATGCATCGATCTCAAATGAATTGATCACTATCTCCATGATAATCTTTTGATCAGAAGTATTTAGAAACTAACCATTAATTAATATATATCTCAAATTTTCAACACCTTAAGAATATACAAAAGTCATTTTTGTTAATTTTTAGACTAAATCATGGACACATAAACATGATTGGAATAAAAATTATCCTTTATTAATAATAAAAAATTTACAAGTATAAAATTTTATCCTGAAATTATAAAATATGTCAGTCAATAATTGACTTCTAGGACACATATCTAACACTTAGATCCATCCCATTGGAGAAAGAGGTCCCCCGATCATCCGCATTATCATCGCATCGAGATTCGAGCACCCTCCGAATTTTAGTGTGGATGTCTTCTCATCCAACCAATCCAAAGGTTGAGATTTCTCTGGAGCCAGAGGTCCCACTCAAGTTTGGGGCCCGTCACAATAAATCGGGCTTTGGGAATTATCAGGTCGCCCGAGAGCTTCTTCGGGTTGCAATGATGCCTACAGACATCGAGGCCTTGGATGTGAAAGATGGTGCTTTTTGCATTCAAGACTCATACAATTCCCTCCTTTGAGTAAGTGCTACCTCTTTGCCGAGCTTTCATTTAGTTCGTCATCATCGTTACTCATTCAGACCCCTTCCCTTCTCTCTCTTTTTTTTGTAGCTCGTCCACCATGTTGACCATTAATTACATTGAGGTGATCCAGGAAGCCCAATAAATTTTGAAGGAAATCGAGGACAAGGCTACTCAAACCAACAGGAGGGTAGATGATGCCATGCTCTTGAAGATCAAGACCAAAGAGGAGGTCAAGTCACTAAAGGCTGGGATGAAGTGACTAGAAGCTGAGCTCACCAAGGCCCAAAGTGATGCTGAAGCTCAGCTATCAATGGAGACCAACAAGTGGGAGAAGGAGTTGGAAGCCGCAAAGATTGCCACTATCAAGGATTTTCACTCCTCAGAAGAGTTGCAAACAATCAAAGTGGAGTTCGCCTCTAAGTCCTATCTGCAGAGGCTGGCGAACTTCGATGCAAAAGTGTGGAGCCACTTCCCCAACCTTCACCTCAAGCCCTTAGAGTTGGATGACGAGGAAGAGGAAGTTGCCAAGGTCATTGAAGGGGAGGCGCATGCCAAGGAGATCTTTAGCCTAGTGCATGGAGATCAAGCGGTCGGCCCATCCTCCGACAGTGATCGTCCTCCATGATCCTGATGATGTCAGAGTCTCCCATGCCCCTAACAAGGCTTAAAAATTTTCTTTTGTATTTGAGCTCGAGTATATCTGAGCTATAGAAATGGTCGGTCCATTTTTGTATTCCTCGGCTCTTGCTGAGGCATTTTTGTATTGAACTGATCTAAAAACTTGTATAAATTTTTCTTGCAATGAAGTTTACCTCCACTATATCTTTTTTTTTCATTCTTGTTTTGTATTTCTTTGACATGAATTCACTGTGCTGTAGAGATCGGCTTTGTGAAAATAGTCTAATCTGGCTTCCATCCACAAGTAGATATCTTCATAGGTCATCACTAACCGAGGTCACAATAATCATCTTTAGTTCTTCTGGATTCAGTCATAAGAGGATGAGGCATCGAGACACCGTGATCACATCTTTTGGCTTGCTTGTTGACAAGGATCGGCTATTGACGGGGTTTAAAGATCCCGCTCAACTCATGCATAGATGAGGAGCATACATGGGAGATTCTAGAGGTCATCCCACTCAACTCGTTTGTGGATGAGTAGTGTGCATCGAAAAATCTTGGAGATGCATTTCGCTTGGCTCATCTGTGAATGAAGAGCGTGCATGAGAGAGTTTGGGAGATTCATTCCACTTAACTCATCCGCAGACAAGTGCACATTGGAGAATTTGGGAGATGCATTCTACTCAACTCATCCATGGACGAGGAGCACGAGATGGAGAATTCGAGAGATGCATTCTGCTCAGCTCATCCTTGGATGAGGAGCCCATATTGGAGAATCCAGGAGACATATTCTGCTCAATTTATCTGTCGATGAGGAGTGTCCATTAGAGAATCTAGTAGATGTGTTCTGCTCAACTCATCCATAGATGAGGAGTGTACGTTGGAGAGCTCGAAAGATGTATTCCACTCAGCTCATCCATAGATGAGGATCATGTGTTGGAGGATCCGAAAGATGCATCCCGCTCAACTCATCCGTGGATGAGAAGCGTGCGTTGGAGAGTTCAGGAGATACATTCTGCTAAGCTTATCTGTGGACAAGGAGTGTGCGTTGGAGAATCTAAGAGATACATTCCACTCAGCTCATCCATAGATGAGGAGTGAGCATTTGAAAGTTCAGGAGACGTGTTTCGCTTAGCTCGTCCATAGATGAGGAGCACATATTAAAAAAATTTGGGGGATACATTCTGCTCAGCTCATCCATGGATATGGAATGTGTGTTGGAGAGTTTAGGAGAACACTTAAACCTGTAAAAATAGATCTTTATCACTTGATTCAGTAAGAATTACAACTAAGGATGGTAGACACGTAAGTTGTCAGAGTTTCAGATCCTAAGGATTAGGGTTCCATCCAGTCGACAAAGGCGATACACTCCTGGTCGAGCCACTTCATCAATGCGATATGAGCCTTCCCAATTTGGTACGAGCTTCCCATATTCGGTTGGACAAGATACCTCGGATCTCCTAAGAACTAGGTCTCCCGCTCAAAAGACTTTACCTTTGACCCTTGAATTATAGTACCGAGCTATTCTCTGCTAGTAATTCACCATCTGTATCCGTGCTTGTGGCTCAGATTTCTTCCAGCAAATCTAGATTCGCCCTCAGCCCGATTGAGTTGCTATCTTCATCAAACTCCTCTATACGAAGTGAGGGCAAACCAATTTTTAGGGGTATCATAGCTTTAGTCTTGAAAGCGAGCTTGAAAGGAGTCTCTCTGATGAAAATTCATTGAGTTGTATGTTATGCCCAAAGTATATTGTAGCTCTTTGACCCATAACCCCCTAGCCCTGGCTAGACAGGCTTTGAGCCCTTGCAATTTGATCCTATTGGTTATCTTAGTCTCGTCGTTGCTCTGGGGATGAGCTACCGAAGTCAATCTATAGGAGATCCCAAATTCATTACAAAATCCTATGAACTTTGAATTGTCAAACTGGCACCCAATATCTATTATAATAGTTCGAGGCAGATCGAAATGACAAATAATGTACTTCCATGCGAAGTCGTGGACTTTGGCCTTGGTAATGGTCGCCAATGCTTCCACTTCTACTCATTTGATAAAGTAATCAATTACGATGAGTAAAAATTTCTTCTACGTGGCTGCAATAGGAAAGGGTCAGAGAATGTCCATTCCTTACTAGGCAAAAGGCCAAAAGGTGGTGATCGGGGTTAGAGGGGTCGAAGGTTAGCACTGGATGTTGGAATTCTTCTAGCACTGATTGCATCTACTCACTAGATTGGCTGCATCTTTCTGCCTGTTCGGTCAGAAATAGCCTTGCCAAAGTACTTTATGGGCTAGGGCCTTGCTCTCCAGGTGATTGCCATAGATTCCTTCATAAACCTCATGGAGGGCATACTCCACCTCAGAAGGTCGAAGACATCGGAGTAAAAGTAGAGAGTAGGATCTTTTGTATAGCTTTCCATTGTACATCAAATATTGAGGTGCAAGATGCCTTAGTTTCCTTGCTTCCTCCTAATCAGCTGGCAGCACTCCATCTTATAAGTATCAAACAATTGTGTCTATCCAGCTCAGCTCGGGATCCACTTGCATTATCGAGAACTCTTCAATGCTTGGGAACTCCAAGATCTCTAAGTATGAGCTCCTCTTCAGATCGACAGCTCCAAGGGTGGCAAACTTCGATAAGAGGTCTGCCGTCACATTGTCTGACCTTGGGCTTTACTGAATATTTATGGTGGTGAAATTAAAAGTAAGATCTTTAACCTTCTGCAAATACTTCATCATATAAGATTTCCAAGCCTCATACTCCCCTTGGACTTGTCCAATGATGAGCTGGGAGTCACTATGGACCCTAAGTGCCGAACTCCCATCTCTTTTGCTATTTTAGGCCGGCAACTAGAGCTTCATCCTCAACTTCATTATTCGAGGTTGAAAACTCGAACTACAAGATGTATTCGATGATCACTCCATCCGGACTGGTTAAAATTAGCTCGGCTCTTGAGTCCGTCATGTTGGAGGAACCATCCACATGAAAGAACCAGCATTCTTCAGGTGTTACAGCTTCTAATTCATTACTCAATCCCTCATCCAGAATGGTATGTATTCCAAAACAAAGTCGACTAGTGCTTGAGCTTTGATAGATGGTCTTGGGAGGTACTTTATGTCAAACTCCCCTAACTCAACTGCCCATTTGGCGAGCCAACCTAAAGTGTCTGGACGATGAAGTATTGACCTGTTCGGTTGGTCGGTGAGGATAGCAACAGTATTTTTCTGGAAGTACAGGCGCAGCTTCTTGGAAGATATTACAAGGGCATAAACCATCATGGAGAACTTGGCTATGTATAGACTGACTTTTGTACTTTAGCTTCTTGTCAGATGAGGACCAAGCTAATCACTGAAGGTGAGACCTTGAGGTATAAATATAGTACATTTTTAGGTTCTGGCTTGCTTAAAAGAGGTGGTGAGTTGAGGTACCTTTTCAGCTCATCAAATACGGTCTGACAGTCCTCTGACCATTAAAAGTTCTTTGCTTGCTTAAGGGCCTTGAAGAATGGAAGACTTTTCTCAATCAACCTTGAAAGGAATCTACTAAGGGCCGCAATCCTTCTTGTTAGCCGCTGTATGACCTTGATCATCTTTGGGGGCTTCATTTCTTGAAGAGCTTGAATCTTTTCAGGATTGGTTTCGATCTCTCATTGCGACACCATGAAATTGAAGAACTTGCCGAACGTGACACTGAAGGCGCACTTGCTAGGGTTGAGCTTCATTTCAAAGTATCATAGCATAGTGAACATCATTGACCTGTCCAAAGTATCATAGCATAGCGAACATCTCCTCTAGGTCGGTGATGTGATTTTCAACACCTCTACTTTTAATGTGTGCCATCTACGTAGACCTCTATATTTTTCTCGATCTGCTCCTTGAAGATCTTATTGAGGAGTCGTTGATAGGTCGCACCTGCATTTTTTAGACCGAATAGCATAACCGTATAGCAAAAAAGCCCTTGGTTAGTAATAAAGGATATTTTCTTCTCATCCTCGAAGGCCATATAAATTTAGTTGTAGCCAGAGAATGCATCCATAAAAGATAGGAGTTGATGGCCCAAGATTGCATCCATCAGTTAGTCAATCCGAGATAAAAGATAGCTATTTTTGGGACACATCTTGTTGAAGTTAGCATAGTCGATGCATGCACATCACTTTTCGTTGGCTTCTTAATTAAGACCACATTTGCTAACCACTCAAGATAATAAACTTCTCAAATAAATCTAGCTTTTAAGAGTTTATCAATCTCTTCTTGTATGGCTCTCTGTCTCTTGGGAGTGAAGCTGCACTTCTTCTGTCTGACCGAATGATGTTTCAAATCCACATTCAGACGATGAACTATGACCTCCGAATCAATGCCTAGCATGTTAGAAGCTAACCAGACAAATACATCCATGTTAGCATGAAGAAATGAGGTGAGATGCTGATGATCTTCTTCATATAAGTGGGAGCTGATCTTATCAACTTTGTTTGGGTCGACTTCGTCTACAGACACTGGGATGAGGTCTTCCACTGCCTAACCTCTCTGTTCAGTTAGCTCATCTCAAACGTCAAGTTCTTCCACTAGCTGACATTCTTCGATCCTCCCTGCAAAGTCACCATATAGCACTCGCTCACTAACTGTTGGTTACCTCGGAGCTCACCAATCCCATGGAGAGTTGGGAATTTCACTGTCAGATGATAGGTTGAAATCATAGCTTGGAGGGAGTTCAACCAGGACCGACCTAAAATAGCATTGTACACAGTTGGGCTTTTCACCACAAAGTAGTTCAGCTCGACAACAGTCTGTTACAACCATGGTGAGAGAAATAGTTCCTTCCACAGACATTGTGATACCTGAGAATCCGATCAAAGAAGAGCTTTTCTTTGCCAACCACCCAGAACTCAAACCCATTTGTACAAAAGCATCGTAAAACAAAATATCTACCAAACTTTCATTATCAACTAAAACTCGATGTACATCATAATTCGAGATATTTAAAGTCATGACTATAGATTCACCATGTAGACATTTTATTCCTTTTAGATCGGATTCTAAAAAATGATTTCATCATCGACCTTTCTTTTCTTTGACTCCTTATCTTCAGTTTGGCTCGACCTAGGGGATGCATGGTTGAGCTACCCTCCAAAGATGGTTTGGATTTCATCTACTATAGGTTAGTCTCTCTGAGGGTCCTTTTGTCATGGAGGGTCACCGCACGATTCCTCTTGATTCCGCCAATCATCAACATAACATCGAAGCCATCCTCATCGAATAAGCACCTTTATCCCTTCCTTAAGCTGTCAACATTCTTCCATGTCATGACCATAGTCCCGATGGTACCTACAATACTTTCTCGAATTTCTCGCTCGCACCAGAGCAGTCATCTTCCTTGGCCTGGGGAGTTCTTCTTGGCATTCCATTTCCATCAGTATTTGAGCCCAGGGAGTGTTCAATGGAGTGAAGTAGTGAAATCTCTATTGAAGAGTTCTAGATCAACATCGCCTTGGAGGGGACCCAACTCGATATCCCTGAGATGGAGTTCGAGATTAATGGAGCTTTTGCTTGACCTATTAATACTGCACTCACAAATAATCTTTCTTTTTATCCTGATCAGCCTTTGGCTATGATCCACCACTGGGGTTCTCCACTTGCCGGTCTCAGGCTTCCTCCACTTGTACATACATCTCTGCTCGCTCCAATATTTTGGCAAAATCCTTCGACTACTTTTTATTTAGTGAGAAGAGGAGGTCATTTTGGAGAACTCCAGCTTTAAGATCCAAGTTCTGCATCTCTAAGGTCGCAACATTGAAGCAGTTGATGTAATCTCGAAGTGGTTCATTCTCCCACTATTTGATGCTGATGAGAAAGTCTGAGTTGCGGAGCTATCAGTGGCTACTGACAAAGTATGCAACGAACATCTGACTAAGTTGGTAAAAAGAGTCCATAGTATTTGGTTGTAAGCTTGAGTACCAGTGACGATTGGCCTTCCTCAAAGTCGAAGAAAAAATTCGGCAAAGAGTTGTGTCAGTTGCTCCATATAGGAGCATGATGGATTTAAAATTCTTTAGATGATCTATCGAATTAGCAGTTCCATCGTATGATTCCACTTATGACATTTTGAATCGAGGCAGTAGCAGTTCACTCATGATCTTCTGGGTGAATGGGGGATTAGTATCGAAGCTGAGCTATGTGTCTTACTGCTGTGGTGCTTGCAATGCATCAATCCACTGCTACATCTCCTAGAGTCTCTCCTCCACCTCATCCTCTTGGTTTGGATGGCGATGAGGAGAGAAGTGACCCAATGTCAAATCTCTTCTTGCAAGTGGAGTGGATGACCCCCATCAAACAGGGCTGTCAGGTTGACTGAGATGACTAGTACCTACCCTAGGACTATGCGAAGGTTGGTCAGCTGACCTACCCCTGACTGGCTGTGGGATCTCTGGAGTAGGCCGGGGCTCAGTGTTCTACTACACCCCCTTACAGTAGCTGAGAGAGCCTACGCCTGCTGGATGAGGCTATTACATTGATCTTGAAAAATCATCGATGCTGCGGATGGAGGATTTTCTTGGATTGGCGTAGGTGCTACATTCTTCGACAAGATGTTGTTGGTTTGTCCTCCATTAGAGCGGTGAGATGCATTCGATGCACCTCTTCATGTCTTCATGGTGATCTTCAGTGAACTCTCTCCTTCTCAGATTAGAATCCTGAAATTGGTTGGGGAGGCCCTTCCTCGAGCGCCAAATATTATGTCTAGCTCCTGTGCTTGAGGTCGGACAGACAAGATGATGGTGTATGCTAGAGGCGCCACTTGAGCTTTGACTTCGAACCTACAAAAAAATCCTACCGAAGTATTTTTCGACGAGGATCCTCCGACGCTCAAGTCAGAAGATAGAGAATAACAAGAGGAAGAGAGTGGGAGTCGAGAACTTATTTTGGGGGTCCTCACACCCCTCTATTTATAGAGAGGGAGTTGGAGTCATGCACGCCTTGGAGACTTGACCGATCCCCAATTTTTGCACGTAGATTAGGCTGGCGAAGAGTTTCTTCCTTTTAAGGCATGATTTGATTGTGGAGAAGTTCTTCCTTATCTGGATTTTTTCAAATTGCAAGAGGAGCTGATTCTGTCAATGAAGATTTGTTGACCGTAGCTCAGCCTTGACCAACCTTAAATAGCTCATCATAAATCGAGAAGACTATCTCGGCTCTAATTGAGGATCTAGCTGCCACTCGTTGCCCCCTAGGTTGACTATAGACATTTGTCGAGCTTGACTGGATCCAATATATTTCTGTTCGATGGGTGCCGAGGATGAAGTTGGCCGAGGCTGAGGTGGAGATCCACAATAGTAGGAAACTAGGAGATGTTTGGTTGGGATAATTAAGATCTGAAATGGAAATCAGAATGGATGACTCCCATTCTAACTATTTGGTTAGAAGAAATCTCATTCCGATTCCCATTCCAGAGAGGAATAGGAATGATCCATTCCTTCTGTAACTGAATCCTAACTTACCGCAATGGAGTCAATCTCATTCCAATGGAATGATATAAAAAAAAATCATAGTGACAAGCCCCACGACAACAAGATCACCCTTTTGTACAGTGACAAGGAGGCGGAGGTGGAGGCCAATGGCCGGACCTGCAACAGGATTGGGGGAGGGATGGAAGCACGGTTGAGGGGTGGATCCCGGCAAGGACGAGCTCGTCAGGGGAGAGGCTGCTGCCAAAGAGGCCATTAACGGTGATGGTGGCTGCGGCTACGCTGGCGGTGCTGGAGCTGAGGCCGCTACCGAGGGAGAGGTTCTTCTCGAGGTGGAGGGAGAGGCCGACAAAGCGAACACTGAGGACCCGCATAGTGGCTATGCCAGTATAGTTCCAGAGGGGGTCATGGCTGAGCTTGGCAATAGAGGCAGCAATATCGGAGATGGAGAGGGTTCTGACAGGGATGTCAGAGTCGATCATGATAGTGATGGTGTCATCGACGCCATCGACAGCACAGTCGAGGAAGTCAAAGTCGGGGCCGAGGTTGGCGACGGTAGCGGGGGCAAAGATGGTGACGAAGCAGGAGGTTGCGGAAAGATCGCGGGGGCTAGGGTTTTAGATGAGATTTTAGAAATTGGACGGAGAAGAAGCAGCAGAGAGGGGAGGGGCAGCGGTGGAGGAAGCGGGGGAGGCACAGGAGGTGCCCAAAGCCGGGGAGGGGAGGCGAGGAGGGTTAGGGGCGCCGGAGCCAGAGAAGGAGAGGGGAGGGGGTTTGGTGGCATCGGAGCCGAGAGAGGAGAGGGGAGGGGATTTGGTGGTCACATGGAGCCCGGTGTGGTATGGTCGCGAGAGGAGGGGGGTCTGCGACGGAGAAGAAGTAGCAAGGGGGGGGCGCGTGCCTTCCTTCCTTCACCTCTATGCTTTTTTTTTTCTTTTTATTTTCTTTTCTATTTTTTTCTTTCATTTTTTTTTATTTTTCATAAAATTATTTATATTTTATATTTTATTTCATAAAATATTTTATCTTTTATTATTACGTCTAATTTTTATTTAATATCAACTTTTAAAATAATTAATTTTAAAAAATTTTAGTTAAGAATAAAAATAAAAATTTGAGTTGACTCTGATTTCTATCTTTGTATGAATCAAGCAACAACAATGAAAATCATCCATTCTAATTTCGATTTTGATCATGAACCAAACGCTTTGGAGGATTAAGTCATTTCGATTTTGATTTCAATCCATTCCGATTCCTATTTCGATTTCAATTTCGTTCACAAATCAAACACTCCCTAGTTGAGTGCCTATACAATTAATTTTGATGTATTTAGCATTAGAATCATCAAAACAGAACCATTAACCACATTATCTGATCGCACAGGCCGCACGGAATCGAAGGAATCCATTTCTGTGCCTGAACACTAAATCTCTATTGTGACAAGTGCTTTCAACCTAAAGTGTCTAAATTATGCAAATTAGGCAGCATGAAATGGAACATCTGTGAAGATTGAGAAGATATGTCAGCGTCCAGATGGAGTAGCAAACATATTGCTGCTTTTAAGGTTCTATCTCACTGGTACAGGAAAAAAGTCCATTCCCGACCTTTGATTGCCGATGCTTTGAGAAGATGCAGGGCCTGATCACTAACTCTATCATGGAAAGATGCAGTGCCCAACTTTGCTTATGAGGTTTCTTCTTCAAATTTCACGTATAATTTGATGATCAAGAAAAGAACATCCACAAACGAGAAATACTTTAAAGCTTCATTTTTTGTTAGTGCAGTATGTGCTATCGAGGAGTATGCATTTGAGAAGAAAGGTGACAACTTTACTGCATAAAAAATTGTACCCCAGACACTACAAGCCCATTCCAACAGTAACAGATGTAGAACCTGCACAATATAAAACCAAGGCTAGAATAATTAAGCTAATGGTTTTGGATCATTAGTCTCTATCAAAGAGGGATGCGTATCTCATTTTCTGTCTCCTTTTCTCTTGTTACATCGCACGAAGATTCGAGTTTGATTCATATAGTAATTATTCCTGTGATCCGATGGTTACGTGACTTAATTGGATTGCTTGCCTGCTGATCAGTCTTCTCAAAAAATGCTGCATGCCCATCACCCAAAAAAAAGAAAAAACCGTTAATTGGATAGTATAATTAAAGTGGAGGCCAAAATAGCTAAGTAATAAGCTTGTATAATTGGTCTATATCAGAGATCGATTCACATCTCATTCTCTACCTCTCCTTTTCTAGTGTCACATCGGACAAGATTTGAGTTGGTTCGTATGGCAATGCTTATATTCATCATGTGATCTTGTGGGTTCGCTGACTTGGATTACCTGCCCACTTGTCAGTTTTGTAAGAAAATTAAGTTCTAAAATGATGCTGGATATATGCAAAAGGTTTTGTAGACTCCAAACCTATTCCTGGTCTTGCTTATCATCATGTTTACTCGTACATGGTCCATGTTTGGACATTTTTAACGACCACTTTGATTTCCATATATTGAGCGGTAAGAAATGTGTGTTGAGGCACCATTGAAGGCAAATAATGAAATTTTTGTATAAGTGACTTGGTCTTTCAATCCACTCTATCAACTTTTGTACAGTTCACAACCCTAAATGAAAAAAGAACACTCTTGTGCATGCCATGGATGACCAGATGGCAGGTGTTACGGGATGGTTGAGATGTGTCAACGCATAATGGTTAAAAGGTAGCGTAATCTCTGATAAAAACGTTTCGGGTGCATTAGAAATTGCTTTACTTTTCCCTCTCAAGAAATATTTAATGTAATATGCTATAATTTAGATAGCAAATAAAAAAACTTTCTTAGTTACATGACTAATGGAGGCCTAACCAATCAACTACACTAGTCAAAAACCATGTCAATTTGTGTACTATACCCAAAATATGACCGGTACCATTCCTTACGAATCTAGGACTTTGATGTTAGATGTATTGCCTGGAAGCTAATTTTGACTGACGCATACTATAATTCTAAGACATATTTTATACTTATTGAATAATTTTTATTACCAATCATATTGTATGTGTCCATGATTTGTCCTACAAATCAATAAAGATGATTTCGTATATTCTCAAAGTGTTGAAAATTTGAGACATACATAATTAGTGGTTAATTTCTAAATGCTCCTGATTGTAAGATCATTACGGAAGACAGTGATCAATCTATTTAAGATCGGTGCACGGATCACCTCCTTTTCTGATAGATGAGTCTCGAGTCTGCGATGTAGAGATACTGGGGTGAAAGTACAGGTGGTTGTTAGAGAATAACTTACACTGAGCGTAACCAATACGAGAAATCACTTGGATATCTATTCGTTCGTCAATGATTTTTTCGATACTGCAGTGGTGTGACTGGTCCTTTGACCTGCAGTGTGTTAGCTATTCGCAATGAGGCTACTTAGTTTGACTGCACATTCTCTTGGTCCATAGCCATTCGGATCCTTGCTGTATATATTACATATAGTAGATTCAAGTTCGCTGTTTGAGTAGGATGCACCTAGATGGAATCTATCGACTTTGATAGAAAAAGAGTAGTGATATGCGATTCGCGAGACTGAGTTTAGAAAATCTCTGATCAGAGTAAGTGTAAATACTGAAAAAGAGTTTTCATAGGATTCACAAATGAACTTGAGTCGAGCCAATCTAGCATATGACTGATGATGAGGTTTGACGAGTTCTCCATGACCTCTATCTAGTCGGGACTCATGATAGAGGGACCGTATAATATGATAACTGTAACTAGGGGTTTATTCTTCTGTTCTGCTGGATTTCCACTCCATAATTATGAGAACTCACTAGGATCATTTTTTAGATCAACAATCTTTGTTGGGGTGAGTTGAAACTGTTCCAGCCTATTAAAAAATTTTTTGATGATACTATGATGGAGATCACAGTATGTCTCACTACTAGATAGAATAGAATCTGAAGGATCACACATAAAAGGAGTATGTCCTGATTAACAGCTTAGATCATATTCAAATTATCAATTAGATTGATAATTTGAATTTTGGAAATAGCTAATTTGTAAGTATTACACATATAGCAACTGCTGATTGTTAGCAATAGGACTTAATTACAAGTGCTGTAATTTAATTGAGACTGATTAAATTATAGATTAAGTTCTAATTAATTTAAATCAAATTTAATTTAATTAAGCTTGATTTAATTTAATATTAATTGGGTTCAATTATTCAAATTAGATTTAGATTTCAATCCTAATTGGATCAGATTTGACAGCCTTTTAAATTCTATTCGATTCAGACTCAATTTAAACTCAATTTGGATCTAGTTTGAATCAAATTGATCTTAACCCTTAGAGCCTAGGTTCTCTAGACTTCTCTCTCCTTTTAGCTAACCAAAAAAGAGAGTGGGCAGTAATTTTTCTCGCTGCATTTCTTGGGTGCGTGCGTAGGGAGGTTAGGATGAGGTGCCACCTCATCTTTTGGTTTGTTTATCTCTTATTCTTGATAAGGGATAAACCTAACTGGTTTTAAACCAATCCTAATCTGTTAGGAGTTGGTTTTGGCATGAAAAAAGGCCTCCTCTTGTGTGACAAAAATATTTAAGGTGGGCATGAAGGCATGAGGGAATTATTTCTTGCGTGTGTGTGCTAATAACCACCTTGTCTTCCTTCCTCCCACACGCCAACAACCTCATGTCCCTTCCTCTCCATGCCCCTATTCCACATCAGATAGAGATCTGAGAGAGGGGCTTTAAAGAAAAAAAGAAAATTAAGAAGGATTTTTTATTTTTCTTAGTGATCTAGAAGAATCCTTGTGATTCAGAACAAAGGGTTTGTACAAGGTCCTATTCAACTATTTCTAATAGCAATGGGTAAGATCCAAAATTGAGCAATGAGGCTTGTAAGGTACTAGTACATCGGTGGCCTCAGTGCTTCAATTAGATATGTCCGTGTGGATACTAGCAGAGGCCGAATGCTTGTGCAGCTCAGATGCGAACCCTAGACATCTGCAAGATCCGATCAGGTATAGCGATTAGATCTTTGATTTATGTTATAGAATTTTATTTAGTTTTCAAATTTCAGATCATTATGACATGTTCGTACGAAGATTCTTGCATGGTTTGCAGATGAGATCTGATATATGATTTGAATTAAAAGAGTTTTAATTTATTTAATTTTTGCTGCGCATAACACTGATTTATGAAAAATTTTTAAACTACATATATGAAACCACCACACATTCTAATAGTGGTATTAGAGCTAGGTTTTGATACAAATATGAAACCACTCGGATCTGAAATCTGATTTGCAAAAATTAGATTTGAAGATTGATTAATGTTTGATATTGTTTTGATAAATCATTGTCTGAGAATGATATAGAACATTAATTAATGGTAAATTTAAAAATTTTTATATGTTGTAATGTGATTACAAGATTATTTCAGATCTAAAATTATTTCAGATCTAAAATAAATCATGAGTAGTTCAGATTTAAAATTAATTTTAGATCTGAATACGTTAATTAGGATTTAATTTGGATCTAGTTTGCTTACTGAAATTGTTTAATATATGTGATATATGATTGCATGTATAGATCTGAATTATAGCTCATATATATGATATGTGAAAGATAATTAGATCTAAACTTTAGTCTTTACATATGTGATATATTAGATTAAATTTATTAATAGCTTAGTATTCGGATTGGGATAATCACTATAGCCGTCCAGACATAAAAAGAAGAAGGGATTAAAGTTCCTCTCTTATCCATTTGATGAATTCTCTTATGACGTGTAGGGGTACCGATTATGATATTTCTCATGAAAAAGAATCGTGAACGGAAAGTTGTATGTGATACATGTTTTAGATATAGATCTTTTTATGCATGTATTAAGATATGTGTTTTAGATCAAAATGATATATCTGATATATAGTTTTTGATACATAATTTGAAACTTAATTTCTGTAAAACTTTAGATCCAAAATTTTAAGTTCTGTTTGCATGAAACTCTGAAACTATAGCTGACATGCTTGTAGAATCGACTTGATTCTTGTTTGAGTCAACTCGAGTGCTTGGCGAGCTGACTCATGTTAGCTAGAGTTGGCTTGAGACCCTGGTGAGATGGCTCATTTGCAGATGAGCCAACTCAATTGTGCAGGCTAGGCTTACAGATTTCTGATCATCATAGGTGATTCGACTCAGTCTCAGAGTCAAGTCGATTCATTGTGATGAGTCGACTCAAGTTTCAGGATGAGTTGACTTGATTTTACAGATAAAAAATTATATGAGATACAATATAAAATAGTTTAGATCAAAAATTATTTCAACATCGAAACTAAAATCTATGTACATAATGTACTTAATTGAGAATTAAGATTCAAAATTAAAAAATCTAAAATTATGAATTTAAGATCTAAATTTCAATACATAAAATATGAGGTTTGAAAATGGGTTGAACAAATTTGATCTAGAGACTAAACTACAGTTAGGGTCATTAATTAGATGAGGCTAGAATCCTTTTATATTTTGAGCAGTTGAGTGAACCTAATCAAAAGTTGCTTGGGTTAGGTTAAAGGAGGCTCAAAATTGAGTTTAGTTGTAGTTGGTCAAATCGATTCATATATGATGTGAATTGATTAAATCAAGATTGAATTTAGCTCAGTGGTCCGAGCTCGAGTAACTAGGCTGACCTATTCGATTTCTAATATATCAATTGATATCTAAGGTAAGTTTGACAGCTTGACCGATGATTTTTAATTGAGAGCATGCTTACCTGACCATTTTGATGGTGTCTAAGGCAAGCATCAGCATACTCTCCCATCGATCTCACATACCTGGCTAATTTGATCGATTAGGAATTGAATAAGGTTGTCAAGTTATTCATGTTCACTCATGCCGACTAGGTTGGTCAGACATGAGATGTGTTGATCTGAACCAGATTAATCATCTACATTTGATGTATGTGACTATTAGAAGAGGTCTGAACCTAAATCTTCTCATTAAATATTAAGTTTAACGGTCTTCCACCGTTGTAAGGATATAGGTATCTTTTTCAATGTTGATCATTCTCGACTGATCACAGTGGTTCAGTTACATCAGAAAGGCACAACTACTCTATTAGCATTAGATGTCCCGGGGTAAAGATGGGGTTGAGCCCAATAATTGTTAGGCGAGGGATCCAATGATGGCTTTGCATCCGCTGGTTAACGGTAGATCAGACTTAACTAAGAAGTGTGGTCAATAACTGTTAGGTGCGCCCACATGACTTAAAGATCAAATCCCTGCAACATGCTTAGAGAAGTATTTAGATAAAGAGTTGTCCATGCATTGGTGTACATGTCATCAATAACTGTTAGGTGAGGTGTCATACATCAGTAGGACCATGCACCCATTAGAAGTCCAATTGTTGCATTAGGATTTTCGCTTCTTTGCCTGAAGAGTGTGAGAGACTAAAAAAATTAGTGGGAGCCTCTGTTTATTTTTAAAATTTTTAGAACAAATAATTATAAGTACAATCATCTAATTAAATCTTTACTCTCTGTGATTTATAGTATCAGCTTCCAACTCTCTAGCTCGAATCTTAGATATCAATCACTTAATCAAAATCAATTACATACTCTGACTCAGAAATCTAAAAATTATTCTTAATTTTTAAAAAATTAAGCTATGTTCTTGACCAGATCATTCCTATATCATCAGTTTGTCCAATCCATAGTCAACGAGCTATACTTGACAATTAGTAAGATAATGACAATAAAATTAGATGCTATAAATTGGAGTCCATGCTTGATAAACTCCAATATATGCATAAAAAAATAAAGACTGCCAATGACATGCTGATTCATCTGCAATAGTTGTGAGGTGATTAGAGTCGCAAAGCGTATGAGAGGCGTGATAGGCAGTTTGTCCATGATCACTATTTGACAATAATCAAAAAAATTGAGGAACTTAAGAAGCTCAACATGATCCTACATAAGAAATTACTAGTAGATTTGATCCGACAGTCCCTTCCTAATTCACATAGATTGTCTGTAAAACTACCATATGAATAAACATTATAACACCTTAACTGAATTGATCGATATGTTGATAACTAAGAAATCTTGAAACATTTAGAGGAACATATCTAGAAAGCCTAAAAAAACAAAGACTTGCCTTTGAAAGGCATGTCGTATGTCAAAATTGCTCAAGACTATGTTACGGTTTTCTCTTCTCCTAGTTGAGTTTTAGACTCTAGTGCTTGTTTATGCACTTCAGTATAGGGTCTAAGGGCAGTAAGAGGGTGGAGGGAAGGTGAAGTAACTCTTTTGAGTCGACAATGAGTCAAGAGTTGCTCTATGGCCATGGGCACTTAACCTCTACGATTATTGTTTTATATTTAGTTCTCTATCATTTTCATGATGATGCATTTGTGAACTTATTTGAGCAAACAGTGAATGCCATTGGGTCTGAGAGATCCAAAAATTAAATAAACCTGAAGTATATAAGTGGTCCTTTAGGCTAATTCATATAAGAGAAGAAATGATTTACCGACTAAAGAAATATGGACTTTTGAGCTCATTGACTGTTGAGTCATATCTAGTCTATGAATCATCTCTTTAAAGATTAATGACCAAGCTACCCTTTATGGGATAAGGGGATAGGACCGCTGAGATACTTATCCTGATACACATTTAATGTGCGTGGCCCATTTGATGAGCCAAATTAGGAAGGTTATTTCTACTTCGTTATCTTTACTGATGATCAATCATGATATAGGTATATGTATGAGATATAAATCTGAAGTGTTTGAAAGGTTCAAAGATTTCAGATGTGAAGTAGAGAAGTAAATCAAAAAAATCCTAAAGATATTGAAAGGTTCAAAGATTTCAGATGTGAAGTAGAGAAGTAAATCAAAAAAATTCTAAAGGTACTTCGATCAGATCGAGGATGCAATACCAAATAAAAAATTTCTCGATTATCTCAAAAAAATGACATAGTTTCATGATGGAATCTTTTTTGTACACCCCAACTCAACGAGGTATTTGTGAAGAGGAATGGCACTATATGAGATATGGTCCAGACCATCATGAACATCACTGATTTAACCTTTATTTCTTTAGGGACATACTTTACTTTCTAAAATTTAAATTAGATTCACTCTAAATCTATTCCTACCACACCATATGAGATATAGCACGACGGATAAGCTAGAGGATAGGTCTATGAGAGCTAGTTACATAGGGTATTCTAAAGAGTTTGGGATACTATTTCTCTTTCCAATGGTTCACAATATGATTGTGGGCAATCATGCTATTTTTTTGAAAATAATGGGAGAACAAGCTCGAAGAGAGAGTCTCTGAAAAGCAACGAGCCATAGGACCTCTAGAACCTATTCATAATGAGCCAGTACATGTAGTACCTCCTCCACCTTATAGATCTAGTAGAATCTCCCATTCTTCTGAAAAAAACTTGATATTCTGATAGAAGATCCAGAGAAAGTGTTTCTCATGGGAGATAGAAAACATAGAAATGATCTCAAAACCTACAATAAGGTGATGTTAGACATCGATATCAAAAATTAAAAGTATAGATAGCCTTCCTAAATGAATGTCTTGAAAAGATATCTATATAAGGTAGCCTATGGATTTCACTTTCAATGATAGAGATCACACTGCGAAGATCCATTCATAGATCTAAGCAAAATCTCAGAGTTGAAATATATATTCCAATGATATAATCAAATTATTTAATTTCATAAAAAATGAGGAGAAATCATGTGTTTACATGAAGATCGATGGGACTGTTCCATGTTGACATCAGTTAAGATGTGGTTGCATATAGAATTTGCTCATTAAAGATCTAGGGCAAACATCCTATATTGTAGAAATAAAGATCTATAGAAATAGATCTAAAAGGATATTTGGATTTTCACAGAAAAGTATATGGAAGAGGTGCTGAAAGGATCCAGCACAAAATCCTTCAAAAGGGATATGCTATCCTCTTGGATATAGGTGTATGCCATGCTATGTATTCGACTTGGTATATCTTGCTATGAGAGTCACGAGCAGATATCAGTCGAATCTAGACTAGGACCATTGGATTACTATAAAAATATCTCTAAATACTTGAGAAACACTAAGGATTTATTCCTGATTTTTGGAGAAGGGTTAGAGCTAAGAGTGAGAGGATACACTAATGTTGATGGTAAAATATCTACATCAATATATATTCTTGAGTATGTTGGTTCAGTATGTTGGAAGGGTTTCAAGCAATCAATCAATGAAAGTTGAGTATACTGTAGCTTGCAGGATGCATTCTAATTCTTATGATAGTTGTAAAACTCGATGTCATGCCATCGGATGCCATGACGTTGTACTGTAAAGACAATGATCCATAGTCCTTATCAAGGAGCCAAGGTCTTACCAGAAGTCCAAGCACATAGAGTAGAGATATACGTGATTACCTCAAATAGAAATACATGAAGGTGCAGAGAGTAGACTCCACATAGGATATGGTAGTTCCAAGTCACTTAGTCAGCCAAAGACTGAAGTCTATCTTGACCTAAAGGGGCTTATGTATATAGCAGATTGACTTTAGTGCAAATAGGAGTTTATTAGATGTATGCCCTAGAAGTCAATTTTGACTGACGCATACTATAATTCTAGGATATGTTTTGTACTTATCGGATAATTTTTATTATCAATCATATTGTATATGTCCATGATTTATCCTAAAAATTAATAAAGATGATTTTATATATTTTCAAGATATTGAGAATTTGAGACATACATCATTAGTGGTTAATTTCTAAATGCTCCTAATCGTCGGATCGTCACTGAAGACAGTGATCAATCCATTTATAATCGATGCGCGGATCAAATCTCTTTCAGATAAATGAGTCTTGAGTCTGCAGTGTGGGGACACTAGGATGAGAGTGTAGATGGTGGTTAGAGAATAACTTACACTGAGCGTGACCAACACAAGAAATCACTTGGATGTCTATTCACTCATCAGTGATTTTCTCGATGCTACAATGGTGTGATTGATCCTTTAACCTGCAGTGTGTTAGTTAGTCGCAGCGAGGCTATTTAGTTTGGCTGCATATTTTCTTAGTCCCTAGCCCATTGGATCCTTACTGTATATGTTGGTTATAGTAGGTTCAAGTTCGTTGTTTGAGTAGGACGCATCTAGATGAAATTTATCGATCTTCGTAGAAAAAGAGTAGTCCTATGTAATTCACGAAACTGAGTTCAAAAAATCTCTGATCAGAGTAAGTGTGAATATTAAAAAATAATTTTCACAGGATTTACAAATGAATTCGAGTCAAACCAATCTAGCATATGACTGACGATGGAGTTTAACGAGTTCTTCATGACCTTTGTCTATTCAGGACTCACGATAGAGAAATTGTATCACACAATAACTGCATCTAGGTATTGATTTTTTTATTCTACTGGATTACTACTACATGCTGCTAGGCATCACTGGTGGATTATGAGAACTCACTAGGATCATTTTTTGGATCAACGATCATTGTTGGGGTGGATTGGAACCATTTCATTCCATCGAAGAGAGTTTCGATAATACTGTAATATTCTCACTACTAGATTGAATAGAATCTGAAGGGTCACACACAAAAGGAGCATATTCTGATCAACGGCTTGGATCATATTCGAATTATCAATTGGATTGATGATTTAAATTTTGAAAATAACTAATTTGTAAGTGTTACAGATATAGCAACTGCTAATTGTTAGTAATGGGACTTGATTGCAAGTGTTGCAATTTAATTGAGACTGATTAAATTATGGATCAAGTCCTAATTAACTTCAATCAGATTTAATTTAGTTAAGTTTGATTTAATTTAATTTTAATTGGATTCAATTATCCAAATCAGATTTGGATTTCAATCCTGATTGGATCAGGTTTGACAGTTTTTTGAATTCGTTTCGATTCGGACTCAATTTGAACTCGATTTGGACTCAGTTTGAATCAAATTGATCCTAATCTTTAGAGCTCAGGTTTTTTGAACTTTTTTCTCTTTTTGGCTGACTAGAAAAGGGAGTGGGCGATGATTTTTCTCGCTGCATTTTTTGGGTGCATGCATAAAGAGGTTAGGATGAGGTGCCACCTCATCTTTTGGTTTGCTTTATCTCTTATCTTGGTAAGGAATAAAACTAACTGATTTTAAACGAATCCTAATTTGTTAGGACTTGGTTTTGGCAAGAAAAAGGGCCTCGTCTTGTGCAACAAAAATATTTAAGGTGGGCATGAAGGCACGAGGGAGTTATTCTTTGTGTGCATGCGCTAAAAACCACCATGTCTCCCTTCCTCCTAGACACCAACAACCTCATGTCCCTTTCTCTCCATGCTCCTATTCCATATCAAATAGAGATCTGAGAGAGAGACTTTAAAGAGAGAGAAAATTAAGAAGGGTTCTTAATTTTTTTTGGTGATCTAGAAAAATCCCTATGATTCAGCACAAAAGGTTTATGCAAGGCCCTATTCAACTGTTTCTAATAGCAATGGGACAAAATCCAAAGCTGAAGAGCGAGGCTTGTGAGGTGCTAGTACACCGATGGCCTCAGTGCTTCAATCAGACATCTCCGTTTGGATACTAGCAGAGGTTAGGTGCTTGTGCGGCTCAAATGCTAATCCTAAACATCCATAGGATCCGATCAG